>NW_007360617.1:0-120536 GCF_000192795.1 Vavraia culicis subsp. floridensis | reverse complement strand
AATGAGCTACTGAAATGAATGTATATTTATTGATTTCGAAACTATACAACAGTTGGTAGAAAGGAATGATCTAGTGTTACAGTTGTATTCAAAAGCGCTATTTTGGTATACAATCCATTCAGACACCCGTTTTTGAAAAACAAGCAGCGTAGCTAGTTTTAGCTATGAATAGTTTTTTTGGATTCTTAGACCCAGTTTTATTATCTTTGTTCTCGTTGGAAGCTAGGTTCTCTTCTTTGTTCGCATTTAGCGCAAAATGCTGTTTTTGAAAAATCTCTTTACCCATGACGTAAACACACACCGCACAACAGAAAGGTATGTGGAAACCAAGGCAAGACCTTATGATGCAAATCACGACATTCGCGAGACATTTTATGGAATCATTCCTAAGCACTATTTCTCAGATGTTATGGTGTACCAATCATGTTCAATGAATCCATCTGATTGGAGGGACCTTAATGATCTCTGCAGCACCCATGCAAAAGAATTTAAACATATACCGTTAGCTTCATTCAGCCGAGTTATAAGTGAGAGGGCATTAAATTTTATTAATTTTTACTATTATTAAATTCAGTGTCTGCCTGTACATCTCCGATGTGTTCCTTTTCCAATAAGAACAGTATAACCCTGCTCTGTCCTATCCCACCACCAACAGAATAAACATATTCTTCCTGCATAATCCTCCTATGATAATCGGTTATCGTGTCACAAGAACGCTTCGCTAACTGTTCCTTTAAGCTCTCTGCATCTACCCTGATGCCCATTGAGGAAAGCTCTTCAGCACAATCCATTTTGGCGTTATAAACCAGTATATCACCATTTAGCATCCAATCATCGTAATCTGGTGCTCGCACAGAATGTACTTTCCCAGACATGAGCTTACCTCCAATTTGTGATATGAAAACAGCTTTGTGCTTTTTCACAATTGCATATTCCCTCTCATCCATGGTCATTTCGGGATATAGGTTCTCGAGCTCTTGCGTAGTTATGAACGTGATATGACTCGGCAACTTCTTAGATAATGTCGGGTACCGCGCATTAACCTCATTTTCAACCTCTTTCAACACACCAAATATCCTCTCGACCACTTCATGCAAAAAGTGAAGATCTCTCTTTTGCTTTGAGATCGTCATCTCCCAATCCCATTGATCGACCAGGTACGAATGCAACCTCGAAATATCTTCATCTCTTCGTATCGCCAGCATGTCCGTAACTATGCCCTCTCCATCCTTATATCCGTATTTTGATAGAATTGCACGCTTCCATTTTGCCAGCGAATGCAGTATCATACCGTGTTCTCCATTTTTAAAGTCGAACTTGATGGGTCGCTGTGCTCCATCCAATGTGTCATGGTAACTCTCGTCCTTTATATATATGGGGCTGACCACCTTCTCCAGATGTAAGACATCCGACAGTTTCTGTTCAAAAAGCGTTTTCGCGAACTTAATTGCTCCCTGCGTTTCTCGGAAATCCATCGATGGGTACCGTTGCCGTTTTATTATATACTTGTTTCGTATCTGCATAGAAGTCATTTGAGAAGATACGATAACTAACTTTCGATAAGAAAATAATATTTGCACTCATTTTAGCATTCAATCACGGCTGTGTGCAGCTGGCTTGGTCATAGACACGAAAATAATGTGATCGATACAGGAAATGTCCGTAAATAAGAAAAGGTCTCTATTGGGAAACATTAAAAAAGAGAGAATTTATCACAAATCAGAGTGCTTGCCACAACAATTTTATTTCAAACCAGCATTTCTCCTCAACGAATCAATCCTAATTTTTAGCAGTGCAGATAATCAATGACAATGTCGAAGCCAACTTCGAATTAAATAGTAGACAAAAATGGACAGTAACGAAGAACACAATGCAAGTATAACAAGGACATCTATTTGTTTTAGCAATAAGATATAACCTATCAAAGATCTATTTTGTAAAGTACAACACGAATTGTTTATAGAAATATGAGTATCAGGGACATACGAGAATGTCTCTTGGTATGGCAGCATTCGATAAAAAAATTACAGCTACCATCTATTGGTGGCTTTCTTCTCATCATATCAATTCTTGAAATTTCCAGATGTTGATAACGAACCGCTAGGTGCGTACTGGCATGTCTGTCGTCTCAAAGCATTTCTTAGCGTACAATGTAATTAAATTCAAATTAAATTATTTCTCGGGTATTCCAAGTGTGAGAGGTGAGTTTGCATACTTGTAGCACTAACAACATCAATTAACAGTAGTTCTTGCAAAATTTGTATATAATCTAACAAATAATCGAACTTGATCCTTATACCGCTGCACATCAGATCGAGAATGCTCTGCTTGGCGGTGCAACAGTGAACAAAATAGATATCCATTGAAATGAATTATCGAGTGTGTAAGAATGTGGTGTTTTATTGTTTCACCATTTTTTGTCTTGTGTTATCTAAATATGCCATACGAAGATTTAGTTTGTGATCAGCACCAGCACTACGAAACAAAAAAAATGAAATTGTGACATCAAAACGTGCGACCAATCCATCAATACATATCCAAACATTTTTATTAATAACTCAATTTCAAAAATAGTTTTATGTTGGTTATCCGACGATGAACGCACTCACTGATCCTCCATTTTAGTGTGGCAATTTTTATGCTTTATTGTTCTTTCGTCTCATCCGTTCATGACATTAAATTAAAAAATCAGACAATTAGTCCTCTTTCAGGAAAGTTTCAAAATTGAAAACATGACCAGCAAAAATGGCTATTAAATCAAATACATTTCCGCACATCACGGCAACAGCAGTTAGAAGGTGTAGTTGACCAATTTACCGGTGTCATACAACAGGACATGCAAGAAGGTTATTTCCACTTTAGGAGTATCCAAAAAATAAATTAGAAAAAAATGAAGAAAAAATAGTAATTAATACGTGTTAGTATATACCGGGCGATAAGAACGTTCACATAACGTAGAATATGTGGTTGCATAAAGAACTATTGCGCGTATGAAACTTAATCATGGGAGATCAGAAATTTATTTATCAATTAATCGAGCTACAACAAACAAAAAATTGAATAATTATGTTAATTCTTTTTCTCGTGGTAGAGAATTGTTTTTTCGGCTAAAAAACGATTTGCTAGATGTTTACGACAATTTTAAGTTATGAGCACCTTTCAACGCCAGTTAACAGAAAAAATGGGGTCTAAAAGCTCGGTGATAACTATGAGTTAATGACAGCATGAGACCGCAAGTTCTGCTGCCAGCATATCGGTATTTAAGTACGATACCATAAAAGCAGTCGATAAAAATAATTATTTCATAGCCGTAGTAGGAATGGTCCGAGTTTGGTAAATGCTGAAGGGAGTAATTTTTAAGAACGAATCAAGTCGAATTTAGATCCCTGATTGAATACACCTAGACAAGAAAATGAAAGCTCATGATTTGTTCTAAATGAATGTGTTAAGTGCGTAATAATAGATAAATAGTATTGTAGATCCTGTTATCGATCTAAAAGCATATGGTGCTGGAGTATAAGATCGTTGTGTATGGTGCCAATAATGGTTATGCTCCTGATGCGGTTGTTGTGGGAATGTACTATGCCCAGCACATGCACCAGCCATTAACATTATATATTCCGTATTTTTGTATGTTGCTCTTCCGTCAAATGCTTTCACGTGTTAAAATTTATTTGTAATTTTGTTTTTTCGTGTTTATCCAGTGATAGACCATAAAAAATCTTTTCATCCATTTCTTACGCACGGTAGACGTGATTTTTATTCAAAATTAGTTTTGATCTCGTCATAAATGCACATACAAAAGTTTGAAAGTAGGGTGAACAAATAGAGTTCGATGACCACTTAGACGAACTTTTATCCCATTTATTAACAAACATAGCTTAGCTGGTACTAATATTGAAATATTTTGAACTCCTACAGGACTCATAGAGTAGCAATCGCAAAGATTGAAAAATAACCTTAAATACGGCAAAAAATGCAATAGAATACCGCCAATTCATCCATTAAGGTCCCTAAAACATGCAATTTAACAAAGTTCTATGTAAACACTCATACTTAAATTAAAGTTTAATTCGATCGGCACAACTTCATCCTTATCTTCGGTGATAGCAATCTCAACTGGAAAACAATACCGAGAAACACAAACACTAAGCTTGATATAATACCGATCGCTAAACAGATATGTTTCGATAAATAAATCAAATTCGCACACTTAAAATAACGCAATTGATCAAAATTCCTGCCAATCATCGTAAAAGCGTTTTGTGGTAGTTTTTTCCTCAAATTTGCGTTGGTAATTGAATCTATCATCATTCTCATGAAACTCCTAAATATGGCGCTTGGATGCATGGACAGAGCAATGGTCATTTTGGACGGTTTAGTATCTCCAGCTTGCTTATCCGCAACCAAAAGAGTAGAGGAGAACAAACCCGCTAAGAAATGAACAATTAAACCAAGAACAGAGCACATGAGCGATTTCTTTTCTCCATGAAACACGGATATTAGCATTAGACCGAGGCACATAACAAACCAGTATTCCAATATTTGGCAGATGATGCATAGACCAAGCATTGGCTTTGGACAGAATCTTAACAACATAACGGTTAGATAGCACAGGATCAGCGGAAAGTTGTAACACAATTCAAATATCAGGACTGAGAGGTAGTACGAAGTAACCGTATACGATTGCACGTTTATCTCCCTCTGTATTACTCTCCTCTCGCTGCTAAAAACTGTGTTAGACACAGCGGCTGGAATTATACAAAGCAAGAAACCTAGGCTTAGCGCGATCTTCACACAAAACCATTTGAATGTTTCCACCACAAACGATTTATCAACTGATTCAGAAGTATTTTGCTCTGAAATCATATGATTAACTACGGTTTCTACTCCTCCGAAGTAAAATAGGCTTGCCATAAGCACAAGTGTTACGACGTAGAGTAGAAGCGTTTTCTTCCTGAACAAATCCAGGTTAAACTTCCTGTGAATCAGGAGTCCGATCTCCATCAGGCTTGGACTCAGATCTACATAGAAATCGTTTCCCGTTCTAACATTCTGGTACTTGCCCTCGCAGTTGAACTGCTTGCGATATGAACCTGCCAACCTGGTCAATTTGTTATCAATGCTACTCTCATTGTACCCACACGATGCATTGCCAAGCACCTCCATTGCGAACGAAGAGAAGGTGGTATTTTCTTTTCGAGCATATCCCTGCTGCAGCAGACATTCATTGCACTCCTGCATCGTACCTGCTGTTACGATCTCGCCACGTGACATCAAAATGATTTTGTCAAAGAGCAAAGCCAAACGATCATCCGGCTGGTGTATGCTCATAAATATAAGCTTTCCCTCGTTGGCCAACTCTTTAAGCAGTGTTACAATGCTGAACGCCACATCGTTGTCCAGCCCACTGGTGGGCTCGTCCAGGAATATGACCTGCGGATCTGTGATAAGCTCAACAGCTATCATCACCCTTTTTCTCTCACCGCCTGAAAGAACCCGCACTCTGCAGTCCATGATATCACAGATACGCAGTTTCCGAAACAGCTGCATGATCCTACTCCTTATATCCACGTTCTTTTCTTTCAGCCTGAACTGTGCTGCGTAATACACCGTCTCGTAGGCGGTCAACTTCTCAAAGAAACTGTCATCCTGGTCAACGAATCCCATACTGCCCATCCAATTTTTTAATTCGCGTTCCTGTCCATTGTAGAGCACGCAACCGGTTGTTTTAGTTCCGGTTGATATTCGTCCTGCCAATGTCGTGATAAACGTTGTCTTCCCACATCCGCTCGGTCCCATAACAGCTGTCAGGCCCTGCGCGGCACAACCACACGCATTGTTAACTAATCGTGCTCTTCTCTCTTTTCTCCGCTCGTTCTTGTTCTTTACGTCGACTGTCACGTTCATCCATTTGAGTTCCATAGGGATCCTTTTTTTTTCTTTATTTAGATATTATCATGGCAAGAATAGCGTACAGTACCTGTACAAGGCTTCTTTCCATTATTAAGTGCACCAAAACATAATTTACTTAAAATGTGCAATGTTTTTTAATCTTTATGTTACCAAAACGGGTAGGCCGGTCTTACAAACATTTTTTGGTCTACGGCGCCCATCGCTCAAAACGTAAAAATTTTCAAAACTTTTTTAATGTAAAATTAAATGCGGTTGACGTACTTCAATTCGAAGTCCGTTTTTTAAAATGAAAATAAATTCGTTCACTAAGACGTGTTGCGCTAAAACGGGAATACCGTTCTATCGGAATAAAACACTTTTTAATGAATGGTACAAATACGGCGTAACATACGTATCAAAATAGAAAAGAGCATCGTTTTATCCGTGTATGGTAAATTAATTTTCATATTAGCGCTGTATGCGGATAACATATCGTTCAAAGCCTGCTTAACTCTTGAGCCGTGCACTACTGCACTTGAAGAAATAAATGTCTCTAAACCCACGGTAAAAATATTTCCTTTCACTCGAGTGCGCTTGTTTAAAGCACGGGCAGATTTAACAAAAGTTCATACGAACGAATCGCATTTTCAAACTACCACGTCTTCGTGTAGGTCTGAAGGGAACAACGTTTTATGAAACATACAACGGCCGTTGCTCATGAGGCTCACAATACCAGCGTTAATACGGGTTGTAAAGCAGTTCACTCCTGTTATGAGTTCAGATAACATTGTGTTGGTGTTTCAACTCCTATGTTTGTGTTTGCAGTCATCAGGCGATAAAAATTTACATTGTGACAGTCTTTTCTTATCGCTCGGTACTCTGCAATTCATATTCACCAGCAGGTCATCTTGATTGACAAGATAGGGCTTGATTCAGGGTACCGGGGTTGACACCCGAACATTTTGAACCGAATTGCTGCCTGGTATAGAACGTGTTCTTCAAGAATCTTATGTTCTATGCTACGTTACCCTGTGCATCGTGCAGCAGTTCCCATTTCACTTCAATGAACTTATCTCTTCAATTATTCCTCGATCATTCATTTGCTCAAACTGTTCCCGTTTTAAAAAATACTAATTTTATCGGGCCAGTCTCATAATCAACACACGACACGTACAGAGTAAACGTGTGATGCTAATAGTTAAGCACGTTTTACTCGGAAAGAGCGTACAAACCAGATCATGTGAAATTTACGATGCGTCCAACACTCATTTGATACCGTTTTCATCTCTTACGTAGAATATTTCTGGTGTTTTAAGTACTAATTCCGTATTAACGAGGCCTACTCATGAAAAACTGATCGCAATCTTTTGGTACTAAGCTGTTCCACCGGTGTTAGCATTCGTTTAGTGCCGTGGTTGGTGTTCTTTGAGGGCCCTCCTGTTTAACAGCCCTGATCGGCGTATCGTTTCTTGGCAGCGCGGCGTTTTCCGGTTAACACATGCAAATTTCGCTAAATTCTTTACCTCTAATCCAAAATATTTCTTTACATTAGCACAGAAATCGCATTTTGATGGGTGAACACGGGAAGAGCAACCATAATTATGCAAATATTGATGGGATGGTAGCGGTTGAGCACCTTCAGGCAAAAATGCTCGCTCGGTACCGAACACAGCACCTCTGTTGTGCCGTAATTCATTACACCGCCATTTCATTACCCCCATGCTAATATTTGATCTGAACGGTACGCTTGTCAAACGTTTTTACAAACCAAACGGTGCCAGAACGGAATATGACCATGAGTATGATAATTTTTACGTGGTGATACGGCCATACCTACGCGAACTCACAGACTTTCTGCACACCAACGGCATGGAGTACATGTTCTGGACCAATGCCCTGGCACACAATGCGAAGTGCATAACTCAGATCCTGATCAAGGAGGGCATGCAGCCTGTTGCATGGCTGCATAGGCAGCACTGCTCGTTCATCGACAATATTTGCAAAAAGGATTTGTCGGTGGTCGGTGCAATGCATAATATCAATTTGGAAGAGATCTATCTCATCGAGGACATGGCTACGCGATCGGTCCAAGGACAGAATGTTATTTTGGTTGAAAATTTTGGTGGTGATAAAGCTGACAACGCCCTTTTGAAACTGATTGATGATCTAAAGGAGATTCGAGGCAAGGGCAGAAAAGAAATGAAAATGGCGGACAAGAAGTGAAAATTGTGGTTGAATGGGCGTAAATTTTGAGTTAAAGATTTATTTATCAGTCTTATTCACCCCTCTGCCACGTTTCCTCATCCCGTCCTTCCACCTCTCTAGGCTACCCCTAAAACACCGTAGTGTCATAAACACTGGAGAAATGACCGATAACGAAAAATAATTTGGCGTGGATTGCTCGAATCGAGAGGTACTTAATCGAACCGCCTAACAACAATTATTTTACCAAAGGCGAGTACTTCATTTGATGCTTTAGCAAGGAGTTAATGAAATGCATCAATTGACTAATCGAGCAGGCTCATGGTTTTTGATCGTTTCTCGATCAATTAATGCTCGGGTGGGGCCCTACAATGCAACCTACCAAGCCGTATCTATGACCAGCAATTGAACGGTTGAATCAATTACCGTGTTTCAGCGCTGAAATGCACACCATGAGACACTTTGGTCCTATTCAACGAATAGCAAGGTGTTTATCGCTGTGCTATTCCATCAAAATTCTAACCTGTGCGAGGATGAATAAAATGTTTAGTGCAAAAAATTTTTACCTGCTTATTCGTGTCACCACGATTGATCCTTTCCGTTTTGCAAGGGGATCTTTTCGTCATTATCTTACTCTTCATGGAGTGCTCGGTAGTAGTACCGGATAAAACGAATTAAGTGCTGAATAACAATTTGTGTGCCTTCTGCCACTTCATCGCAAACGGACCAGCGTGCATTTAAGTGACGTGCTGATCTGAAGAACGCTTCGTGCCCATTAACTGCCACTTCATCGCAAACGGACCAGCGTGCATTTAAGTGAAGTGCTGATCTGAAGAACGCTTCGTGCCCATTACAAACACTAGTACGCGATACTCCACCCAATTATTGGACAATACGTGAAACGCATCTCAGATCAAACCACATTTAAGACTGATAAAGTGCGTGCTCTATGTTTGTTGGTGTATTTATCATTTCTCTTTTGGCCAACCTGTCCAGCACTCTCTCCGACAGAACTGGCAGACGATCCGTGAGCAGCAACAAAACAAAAGCGCACACCTCGCAGAAACAGTACGGCAAACAGGTCAGTTATCTCAAATATGTCAACAAGAACAGAAGAGTAAAGTTGTCGTTGGTGACCAACAGGCGAGAGATGCTCCGCTATGTCATAGGCCAAGGATTTCGTGTAACTGCAACGGACAACAGCCCAGACAATACGGACACCGAATCATCTATCGTTGTAATTAACCCGCTGGATCACGGTAGAGACGAAATAATAGTGAACAGGGTTTGGATGTGCCTCAAGGCAACAGGCGATGAACGAATCAGTAACTGTGACGATGACCGAAGGAATGTAAATGTGGATAGGGGCTGGACCATGGAAATGTTGGGCGAGAGAAGCGCTATTCTCACGAATGATGATGAGGACGGACAAAGGTTATGCCTGACAAAGATAAGTGGCGGCAAAATAGGCATGAAGGAGTGCAGAAGTCCGCATTATGATGACCAAAAATTTGAGATATCGCATTACACAGCAGGTGCTGATGCGAAAAATGATGACGATGACGATGATGGATATAAGGTGGCTGAAGAAGGGCGGAACGGAAAGTCAGCGGACAGAGACAGCCAAAATGGCGGTGCTGAAGAAAAGGGAATGGAACAGCATGGACCGCCGTCTGATAATGCATACGAACACGGTCCAAAAAAGGCATCGTTCCGCAGTCATGTGTCCGACCTTGATCAGCCAAACGATTACAGGTCTTCAGAAATCGATCCTGATGAACCAAAGAATTTAAATCCGAAGGCCCGCCACGTCTACAGCCTGTTGAAAGATGTAAAGAAAAAGACGGATGAAAAAATGAAGGAGATTTTGAAAAACCCGAATGCTGTGGATGCCGATAAGATCATAAGCGATCTCCTAGCTCTAAACGATACCGGAATGGCACCTGGTTGCAGGTATGAACGGGTCATGAGGTGTGGCACAGATCGCTCTAACGATTGATAAAACTCTCTTACTCGTTAATACCAAACCAAATTTCGTTAAATCTGTATTCTTACATTACCATATGATCCATTATTTTGCTATTTACTAAAAAAATCTTTCCGTGTTAGCCTTGAGTAAATCGTTGTGTTACACCCACGGTAACGATCTGTGTAGCAATACGTGATTTACATTATTTCTGCACCGAAGAACGGCACAACAAGCTATAATGAACATAAAAGCATTGTGTGCTGGATTACCCTTCAAAACTGGTGTGATATTCGCTTTGATCTCAATAAAAAATATATTTGAAGAGATAGCAGCAAAATGTTTAATCGTTATAAACGTTGCAGTAGCTGAGCAACAACGATTTCATTTCCAATTCAGCAAGGACCCATTATAAACATGCTCGTACGTGCTTGTTGTGCGGTTCCTTTACGGATAGCATTCAAATGCAATTTTGTCTGATTCACTGCACTGAGTGCAAGTGCTGTAGGGTAAGCAACTCGAAGTGCGCCATCAAACCAAATTCGCTATCATTATTGCAATATGAGCACTGTTGTAATCTGCCCGCACTTAAACCGCTGTAATACGTTGGTATTCCGCAGTTTCATGCTTACTAGAATGATGGCGCCTCTTCAAAATTTGTGAACTGTCCTAACATGTCGATATGAGGACCAGTAGATGTTTTACAGCGTTGACAGGTTTAGTTTTACTTGTAGCAGCTTGGTTTTAACGAAATGTGTTTGAGAAGGGAATTGCATACTTCTTGCAACGCTATCTTTTACCATTTGATTGCCGTAATTGCTCCTACAGTGGTTTGTTCGGTTTTGGTTCTTAAGAACTTTGTGGGATTGCTACTAAAAAGAAGTTAATAAGGCTGGAAATCGCTGTCAGCACCGATAACTTAATGTTTTAGCTTAATTATACGACTAGGATCACCAAATTGAGAATTTTTTGCTTTAATGAGTTTTACGAAGGATAATATCCACTTTTGGCACCAAAAAAGGGCTTAAAATTGAATGCTAAAAACGTATAAAATTACGTCCTGTCATGACCGCACTTGAAAGTTCGCATACACACGTTACGTAAATTATTTCCTGTGCCACTCAACAATCCTACAAAATATCAAATACTGTGTATGCTGCTGTTACTATGACCATAAGAGCGCGCTGAAAAAAAATGTATTTATAGAAATTTGAGTAAACGGTAGAGAAAAATGTTTTGAAATACCATTTTACGGTAGATTTAGATGCAAAACCACGAATTCTTCTTTTTTATGCAAGGAATGCCTAACCGTGTAACATTTTTACATTAATTACCACATTTTTCAATGTGTTGGCATCAATTACAGTTTCAACACTTCTGTTCCATCCAAAGGCGGCTGTTACCATCCATTGTTCCGAAAGCTGTCATTTGCCACAAAGCAGGGTCAATTTTTTTATTTTTGCCCTAACGCTATTCGGGCACCTCGATGCCATCGATAGCAGAACAAAAAAAGCGTGGTGGCATATTAAATGAGTTTAGCTGGTACAGGGACAGAAAAGGCCGGCAAGTTTAAATACTGGCATTATTCGTTGTTCTGTGAAAAGATGGTTGTGCAGGGCAGACACTCAAGCAATGCATCAGATCACGATTTGTGGATGATTGTTGTGCTATTTCGTTAAACATTGCGATCTAGCCATGTCAATAATACACCACAATGATCGTGTATGAATCAAAAACGAGCTATCATTACAAAACAATTGATAAGAAAGTCCTGTTCAAAAATATAAATAGGAGAGAAATTCTCACAGCTATGCATTTTTTTACGTTTCTGTTTTGTATTGCAGGTATTTCTATGCGTGGCAACAAGGGCCATATAAACGGAAAAAAATGGCCCACAGGAGAAACCACAGCTGTGCATGCATAGCAGAGTTGCATAAGACTCAAGAATATAATAACATGGTGAGTGAGGGCACTCAGTGTGCACAAGAAGATATTTATAACCAGTACGCCAACTCTATAGTGCTTACACCATGCAATATAAGCATCAAACAATCCGGCAAAGAGTTGCTGCAACAGCAGAGGAAAAAGGACGAGACGGAACGGATCGAGATGCTCGGAGAAGATGCACGGAGCACAAACAAAATGAAAAAGAAAGTGGAAGAAAAGAGCGATCAAGTCGTACAAAATTTGCCTAAAGGTAATTTAAGTCGCGTTGAAGAGAATATGGGACAAGGTGCTAGAAATGCTCAAAATGCGTGTGAGGTCACCAAGAAATGTATAACAGCACCTGTCAATAGTGTTCACTCCAAATTTTTAGATGACTCTGAACCAAAAGCTCATACTTTAGATCAACCCATCTCCCAATCGAAAAGCTTACCAAATTTGGGAACTCAAACCGATGATAGTCCTAAGAGATTGAGAAAAGTTTGGGATGGAATAAAAGAATTTAAATTGACCATCTCTAAAAAGTTCAATGATTTCATGGAAACGTTTAAAAGAGGTAAAAAACATCTGTTAAATGAGAACACGCACATTGGTGATACCGACAATTCACTGAAATCACAGCCTAATGAATCAATTCCTGACACGCCACTTTCTTCTTGTGCGCCATCCGCCATCGACGAGTCTACAACTTCAGGATGCGACCATCCCAGCTCTTCATACCAAAAAAATTGCTCGTATTGTGCCCCCAATCCACCACCACCAGCATCTCATTAAAACAATTATCGTTCCCAACTCGTGTGTTCAATCTCCATTTCGTTCATCAAAATATTTTGATAGCTTAGCTGATCATTTCAAGGAGGCTCCTTCTACAATCCACTCATACCGCTATAATTATTTCCATCTCAATTAATTATTTCCATCTCAATTAATTATTTCTATCTCAATTAATTATTTCTATCGTAATTAATTATTTCTATCTTACGTATTCCCACAAGCCATCTCCTTTAATCTCCCTATACATCTCACCTGATAAATTCTTTGCCCGTTTTTTGTGCTTTTATTTGCCCAAAAGGTCCATATCTGCGTTAAAAACGCAGGCCCACCTGTTTTAAACTCAGCATGAAGAACAGTTCCATCCTTTTACTCCTCAGAGGTGATCAAATGGCGGTACAGGATGTGTACAGCAACTAAGTAGCAAGTAATGTGTACTGCACACCATGCACAGTGCTGTAATAGACGGTATAAGGGTTTTGGTTCTCTTGTGGTGAACAGAATAGCTCAATTGCGTAAGAAAGGCTACAGAACAGCAAACACTATATTTCCATCAAAATACCAACACAGATCTGTTACCATGCCATACATTGATACTGCACGTGCTAAGCACTCTGGATTGTATCAAAGCCACCATTAAACGTTCTCGGTGTTAAACGAAGGAGAAAAGCTGTCCGAGCCAGTTGAACCAGAAACTGCAACCGTGCCGTTCATCGAAAATAAATAGAATAAAACTTTTTATTTACTGCCTTGAAGTCAGCACCTACAACAGTCCTCTTTTCTCTCGCTAATACACGATCCAGGATTAATATTATATACATTGGGGCCTCCACTTCTGTTTATCTCAGCAAAAACGGGTGATTTCTGTCTGTCTTGGCAATATGATGTGCAAAATTGTGGATTATCAACCACTGCCGTGCTTGGCGAACTAACAATCCTTTCGGGAGCTGACGGCTGGAAGACTTGCGGATCAAAGACCTCAACTTCCGTATCAATAGGCTGGTAATAATACACGTTATTATCGGTTGGCTGTGTGCATGGCGTCCAATCAGGCCCAAAAGCATCACCGCTACCAGCGAAATGCAGCGTTACATTTCCTGGGCATGTGGAGTAGGTTGGCTGTGTGCTCTGAGGCACGCATTGCGTGGTCTTCTCGACAACCACTTGTTGTACTGTGCCAGTGCTGTCCACGCACTGCAAATTCTTGGTGTTATTGGCTGCTGAACTATTGGTTGAGGGCTTGCACAGCTCATTTATTCGCTGGTGCACAGAGTCACATGAAGGATACGCGTGAGACTGGGTGGGTGCACAGGGTGGATAGAATGATGATAAGGAAAGCGGATCGGTTGTATTCTTCAGTATTCCAGCCGAATCTATACATGCCTGCAGTGTTGGTTGAGATTGTTGAACTGGTCGCGATTGCTGAACTGGTTGGGACTGCTGAACTGGTCGCGACTGCTGAACAGGCTGAGACTGCTGGACAGGCTGGGTCTGTTGATATGCTGAACTACACGGCGGATACGATGCAATAGTGGCGGCGGAATATTGCACGGTTCCATTCTGGTCAACACACGTATTTTGGTACGGGCTTGAAGACTGCTGCACAGGACACGACGGATAGGATGAGACAGGTGCAGTAGCATACCTTACAGAGCCGTGTTGGTCTACACATGTCTGCTGAGCGGGCTGAGACTGCTGGACCGGTTGGGACTGCTGAACTGGTTGGGACTGCTGAACTGGTTGCGATTGCTGAACAGGCTGAGCGCTCGATGAGTTGCAAGGCGGATACTGATACGGATACGGTGCACTTCCGTACTGCAAACGACCGTACTGGTCCATACATGGCGTAGATTGTGACTGTGTGCTTGGACAAGTAGGATAAAGCGATGGAACCGAAGTCGGTGCAGGAGGTGTGTACGTGTAGTTTAACCGGCCATAAGGGTCCACACAGTACGAGTAGGATCCAGATCCAGTCGGTTGAGCAGGCTCTCCATCATCATCTGATGATGGTTCTGCGCTTGCACCCGCGTCAGGATCGGGCTCTTTGTCGTCGCTGCTCGATATATCGCTAGGCTCGTTATATCTTTCCACTTTAAACATCTGTTCTATGTCATTAGTACACCTCTGCAAGGTCATGCTTGGTCCGGTAAGACATAATGTGGTCTTGCGTGATCCTAGCTTGACTTTTGTGCTGATGGTGTACCCGCCGTCCTGGGTAATGTGCTTTTCAATATCGAATTTGCCCGGTTTAAGACCGCCGGTGCAGGCACCCAGTGTGTTGTCCGACATGACACAAATAGGTGCGCCATTCACCATCATATTGCTGGAGGCCCATCTCTTAAAAAGCTTGTTTCCCCTCTCCTTGTGCAGGATTATGTTATCGGTGCCCGGTGTTGGTCTGGCTGAGGCAGCCAGCCTGCTTCTTTCCAAGGCCAATGTTGAGCTCGGATCGGCCAACGGCATCATACGCAGATTAGTGTCCAGATACTTGTTAGCTATCGACCACACCATCCCCACGAATGCCATATTTACGATTATGAACATATCGGCGGGTGTAAATGTCTTTATATAGTTTTGAAATGTTTCATTTTTATCTGATCCGGATGAGGATCCCTAATGAAACGTAATCTCCATAATATCATTTTGATGAGAAATATGTCAATTGGATGGCGTGCAAATATCTGTTTTGCCGTAGATATAATGAATCGGTTGTTGCATTGCCGCGTATCTCCGAACAAGTTCCACAGGACCGTCCTAAAAATGCCCACGGCCACGATACGGTACTCGACCGACTCGAGGCAAAAATAATCAAACACATCAGCAAATTACAGTTTGACCAACAGATGCGATACGGAGGGATCATATCGGCACATTTTTAATATCTCGGGCATCTCCTCCACCAATAGCCCAGCATACTGCCAAACGAAGGCACTCAGTTCTATCGATCCGTTCCACCATCCGGATGAGAGCGCTCAACAGCTGCTACAGCACCGCACACGTTGCGAGCAGAAGCATCCACGGTATTAACAATTATCTATCAGAAAGCGCCGATGAACCACCGTGTGAAACACAAATTTACAGTTCATATCGATGGACCATGAAACAGAAAATGTACGTGCATCCACCAATACGTGCAA
Organism: Vavraia culicis subsp. floridensis; assembly: GCF_000192795.1. Lineage (NCBI taxonomy): Eukaryota > Fungi > Microsporidia > Pleistophoridae > Vavraia > Vavraia culicis. The sequence goes on along the minus strand of NW_007360617.1, from coordinate 104,621 downwards.
AATGTTGTACGGGCTGAACCACAGGGTGCATCCTGCAGCGCACAGGCAGAACGTACAAAGTGCGCAAGCGATACCGCAACACTGTCCCACCGCACTGTTCCGGTGTTAACGTGCAATAAATCTGTTCGTACAGTATTTTTGTTGCAGACATCGCATCGTGCACCGTTTTTTGGCATTTAACTCCGTCTTAAAACGGCAATACGAATTAAAAGCCGTGTACTCCAAGATTTAGACCCCTGTGAAGGAAGAAACACGAATTAATCACAAGATCAATAAATTTGGTGCATTACGTTTAGTCCGGAGAGCAGACAATCTTTCAGACAGTGCTCACAATCAATTCCATTTTCATTCAAGCACATCCGTGCATAGCTGCACTGCTATTACGTATCCGGTTATAATAGCATTTCACCTACCGTTAAAATGCGCTACTCAGAACGTTGCCACTTCACCAAACACGCGTTTACTCCCACACCGCGCACTTCTCTGGTTCAACCGACCACCGCATCGCACAACCGGTAGGAACGAGCTGCCCAGACCAGCCATCCCACACAACCCGCAATACCGCCCAGCTCGTTCATTAGCGCCATCCGGTCACCACGCCATCATCTCACTCACCGGATCTGATATCAAACAATTCATACAAATGTCCAATACTTTGGCAGATGAGCAAATTATCAATTAAACATAGAAACACGATCAACGCACGCCTATAGGATCGCTAATATTCTTGCAGAAGGATTCATAGATCTTGGGCTGGCACGGGCACGTGATCGAGGAGCACCATTTTTAGTGCTGTACGATAGAATGCATTTCAATACGGCATGTCCAGTCCATCGCATCACAGAAACAGTCTTGTAAGATGTGCCCGGTCCGTGTTTATAAATGCGGTGCTACCCGCCCATTCAATGCATAATCACAGGTATGGTATTTTATTACACGCTCAATACGTGTGAAAGGTAAGTGCAAGTCCTGTAAGGCGTACCTACGCATAATTAAAGCATAATATGCCCGTTCCTATGCACCTACTCAATTAAATCAGCACTTTCAAACGTGCTGATTGGTGCAGTGCACACGTGTCCAAGCGATGTATAAACGTGGGGCTCGATACGAAGTGTTCTACGCCTTCGTCAAAGCAGGTAATACGCACGCTAGGAGGACCGACACAACAAATGATTATTAATTTGTGAAAGAAAGGCAACAATTTTAGTGCCCGCATTTCTTTCACAGTAAAATATTTAACTAACCTTCCTACATTGCATGGCACATCCGTGGTAGCTACGAATTACTGTGCATTGTTAACAGCGAACAAAGTACTTTAACACGGTAACAACAGCTACGCACCCTTTAACGCACCATCCCACATTTTTATGTGATAGTTCAACCCAGCTGCACCGCCCAATAGGCCATCTACCCATCCTCAATACGCATCCCTTACCACACCAACAACTCATCCTCTGCTCATACACTCCCCGCATTTGCCACCCATCCCCATCATCGCAACGCAATGTAATCCACATTGCTTCCCTTCACCAAGCAACTTATAAAAACAAAAGGTTCAGCAATGCCCTCCTCATAGAAAAGCACATGCTGCAGTGCTAGGTTGAGATAGCCATCTATCGATATCAGGTCACCCTCTATTGATGAGTTATCGTTTAGTTTTACTTTTATTCGTCTGCGGATGAATGACTTGTACAGATCAAACATGGGAGGGGTGAGGGAATGTAAATTGTGAAGAGGGGTGCTGCGTGCGTGCTTGGTTATGTGTTGGTATTACGCACCGGTACTAAGATTGGTGTTGGCGTACGTAGCGGCAGTACGAGTACCGTTAATGCGTATGCACCTATCCATACACCTCCTCAGTGCACACACTCCGCATCTTCTTCTCTCCACCCTACTGCTCAATCAGAGAATAGAACTGCTCCGGTCCTAAAACAACACCTCGCTCGAAGAACTCAAATATTCTGCGGTAAAACACCCATTCAAAGCATCTCCGATCACCAACCAACACCATTCCCATTTTACACCTTGTCATAGCCACATTCATTCTCCTTACGTCATCCATAAACCCAATATTCCTTTCCCAGTTGCTGCGTACCATCGAAATGATCACGATGTCGCGCTCCTGCCCTTGAAACGAGTCTACCGTGCTGATGTGCACATGAGCACGAAACGTGCTCATGTCAATGTTACGCATTATATGCTGCGCTTGCGCAGCATACGGTGTTATAACACCGATAGATCGTACGTTGTACGTACGATCTATAAATGACAGCAATGCCATCACCAGCTTGCCCTCTTCCACGTTTATAATGCTTACGTCTTTTTGCTCCAGAAAGTTTCTGCCTGCCGTGTTTATGAGCAGAAGGTTGCTGTGATCAAAGAATTTGAATGTTAGTGGCAGTGCACTGCGTAGCATGCTCCTGTAGAAGAACCTGTTAGAAAAATCTATCAAATTTGCAGGCATCCTGTACTGTACGTTCAGTAGAACGGTAGGTAATCTAATCCTGTTAAACATGCAGTTGTTGATTTCCATTCTTACCTGTGCCATTGTTTTGTACCTCCTACCCTTACCGGTACGACCCTTTACGCCACGATCATCTTTTTCGGTATTGGTGGCAGGGCTAGTAGCAGTGGTGCTATCGTCAACATCATCCTCACTAGCACGGTCATCATCCTTTTCATTTTCCTTACCACCACTACCCCTTCTTTCCTCATCGACAGGTCCTAGTTGATAGGGATCACCCGCTAGAATAACGTTTCTTCCTTTAAAGAACGCCATCATCAGCTCATCCTCATCTGCCTGACAGCACTCATCCACAATCACCGTATCGTACACATCTCTTATCTTGTACAGGGAGTACAGCGTAGAAAATATCAGATCATAGTTCTTAAGCAAGGCGTAGTCCACTCTTTTATTATTCTCTTCTTTTACGCTCCTCTTACCGTGTTTGTTACCTTTCCTGGTCATTGTGGCGCATTTTCTTTCTTTGCTATTTACGCTTTCTTTACTTCTACTCTCCCCATCTTTTCTGCCCTCCTTACTTCTACTCTCCCCATCTTTTCTGCCCTCCTTACTTCTACACTCCCCATCTTTTCTGCCCTCCTTACTTCTACTCTCGCCATCTTTTCTGCCCTCCTTACTTCTACTCTCCACATCTTTTCTGCCCTCCTTACTTCTACTCTCGCCATCTTTTCTGCCCTCCTTACTTCTACTCTCCTCATCTTTTCTGCCTTCCTTACTTCTGTTCCCTTTACCTCCCCTATTTTTCTTGCCCTCTCTACCGGTACTCATAACTCTGCTCCTTCCTACACTTGCTCTCCCCCTATCACCACTCCTACCTCTATCGCCGGCCCCTCGTACCATCTTACCGCCATTCCTTCTACCCCTTTCCTTCCCAACAATCTCCTCATAATTCCTAAACCTGCTCTTCCCACCAATCCTAACACATTCATCCTCGCTGAACCATTTCCTCAAATTATCCAATGCTAAATTGCTAGGAGCACACACAAGCACCCTCCCACCACCGTTTAACAGCTTCTTAATGATGTGTACCAAGGTGTACGTTTTGCCTGTACCGGGTGGACCAAGTATTTTTAGGGATGCTGTGGACATTGAGAGCGCTTTGCGCTGAGATGCGTTCATCTGATGGGAGTGATCGGTTTGTACATTTTTTATGCGTAAGCGTGCTTTTTTATCGCTAACTTGTTCATGCATAATCGTATTTTCATTAGTTTTATTTCCATTCTGCTGTTCGTTATGTACCTCACCCTTATTTTCACCCTCATTTTCATCCTTACCCTTATTTTCGCCCTCATTTTCATCCTCTCCCTTATTTTCACCATCACCCTCATTTTCATCCTCTCCCTCATTTTCATCCTTTCCCTTATTTTCATCCTCTCCCTTATTTTCACCATCACCCTCATTTTCACCATCACCCTCATTTTCATCCTCACCCTTATTTTCACCCTCATTTTCATCCTCACCCTCATTTTCATCCTTTCCCTCATCACAGTTAATCCACCCATCCCCATAAACATCAACCCCATCCCCACACACATCCACACACCCCATCAACCCCTCACCAACAACCCTCTCAATCTCACCAATCACCCTTTTTCTCATTCTATATCTCTCATCATCAACCTTCAACAACCCATCCATCATACAATCACCATCACATTCCACCACATTTCCCTTCACCTTGCTAATCTTCATCTGTACGCTGTGCTTGCCTGTTACGCGTATTCTGTCCGATTGTTTGTACGTGTTTGAGTTGAGCAGCAGTTTGAAGGGGGAATGCGAGATTGGACGGGCTGTTGTTGAGGATGCTTTGAGATTGGGAAGCGATGCTTTTAGGATTGATAGACGATGCTTGAGGTGTTCTATCATGTTAATGTTAGCCTTGGCACCATTCTTGGCACTGGTACTGTCCTTGGCACCAACCCCGCTGCTAGCATCAGTGCTAGCCCCGGCATTCCTACCGTTAGTCCTCTCATCGCCATCATTCACAGTGCCAGTATTAGTAACAGCACGGCTATCATGGTTGCCAAGTGCTAGCTCATCAAGGGCAGCCGTAACTGTGCTTATGGACGCATCCTTACCATTTTTTGATTTGTTATCGGCTGTTTTGCTCTTACGGCTCATTGCCAGGGTTGGGCGAATTAATGCATAATTTATGGAGTAATGTTGTAAATACGTGTTATGACTGTTGGATCAAGAAATATGAATGAGACGGGAGAGAATTAATTGGTATGGATTTAAGAAGGAATGCATTGATTGGTAAAACGAATTTAGAGCTGAGATGAAAGTGTGATTAAAAATGATAAAAAGTTGAAGCGTAGCTGATTGATATGAAGTAACCTTTATATGCATAATCACAGTGCATAAACGCATAAGAACACTAAAGTATATAAACAGTAAAAAGTTGCATAAAAATCATCATATCATAATATTTACCACATCTACTGCTTCATTCTATCTTTCAACTTTCTAAACAGTCCTTCAACGTCCAAATTGATGATAGGATACACGTTAATAATTGGTATGCACGGACATGCCATGGTGGAACAGCATTGCATGTGGAAGGGCTGGGATGGCGCACTCATTTTCAGGGATTTGAATGTTTCGTCGTCTAAGTAGATCGTTGGTATTTTGAATGGCTGGATGTTTGTGTTTGAGGGTGTGAAAGGCAGTTGAAAGGGTAGTGAAGGGGTGGGATTGGTTGGTGCCGCGGGATAAGATATGGCAGGACTGCTTGGTTGTGCTGCTGTAGGAGTATTGACACTGCCTGCTGTGGATGCACCAGTTGTAGGAGTATTGACACCTCCTGCCATGGATGCACCAGTTGTAGGAGTATTGACACCCCCTGCCATGGATGGGCCTGCTGCAGGAGTATTGACACCCCCTGCCATGGATGGACCAGTAACAGAACTAGCAATGCCAAAACCAGGCATACCAACCGCTGATCCATTTCCAGACACACCATTACCACCAGCATTATAACAAATGCACACGCCCCTTCCTCCCATTTCAATTCTAAATACGCACGGTGACAGGCACTCGTTAGGTTTGTTCTGCTGTACTTGAACTGGTCTGGTAAAGGAGGGAGTATTAATTGGTGATAGGGTAACCGTTGCTGTTGGTTGAACTGGCAGTAATTGCGTGTAAGGCGAAGGTTGTACGGGTGGAAGGGATGGTGCACTCTGAGGTGCTGTGGGGGTGTTGGGAGCAGTAACAGGAACAGTGGTAGTACCACTTGTATTAGCACTTCCTGTATTGTTGGTAGCAGTGCCACCAGTCGCATTGCCAGTATTATTAATGTTAGCGGGCGTGCTACCACCTGTGGTACCAGGCGTAGCAACACCGCTTAGCATAGCACCTCCGCTTGGCATAGCAACACCGCTTGGCATAGCACCTCCGCTTGGCATAGCAACACCGCTTGGCATAGCACCTCCGCTTGGCATAGCACCTCCGCTTGGCATAGCAACACCGCTTGGCATAGCAACACCGCTTGGCATAGCACCTCCGCTTGGCATAGCAACACCGCTTGGCATAGCACCTCCGCTTGGCATATCACTCCCACTAGGCATAACAACCTTCTCACCACCCTCACCAGCAACCTTACACCTATCTTTATACCTCTCTTTCATCGCCTCATCCAAATTATCACAATCAACCGTTAATCCTCCATCTTCGTAGTACTGCACTCCCTTACCGCTTCCATAGGTAATCACCGGCTCAGATAACCTGCGCCCTTCACTCTCACACATGGTGCCATCACCCACCACAAACAGCTGCGAATCCAGAAAGCTACACTCATCTAATATCGGCAAGTACTGATCAATCATCTTAACAATCGTTAAGCATTTCCCATTGTTCTTTAGCATTACGTACTTATTCGAGTTCTCCACTTTAAAATCTGTTACGTTCTTATCGGTGCAATGGATCGTTATGCTCTCACCGTTTACACACAGCTGATTGTTAGCGAGTGTTATTCCCTTGTGTTCGGTTAGTTCTATGGGATATGCACAGTCGGTGAATGCGGGTACGTTGTTCGTAAGTGATAGGTATTTGCTGGGATGGGAGAGCGGTGATAGGGAGAGCGGTGATTGGTAGGTCATAAGAATGTAGATCAACATGTTTTTGTGAGGTGTATCTCTTTTTAATCGAGTAGTGAAACATTGTTTGAATGATACTTGTGTTTAGGATTTGTGATGAGATGTTTATTAGGGGGGTTGAACATTTGGAATGAAGAATAGGATTGGGGAATAATGAGTGAAAATATTAAGGAGTGAAAATATTAAGGAGTGAAAATATTAAGGAGTGAAAATATTAAGGAGTGAAAATATTAAGGAGTGAAAATATTAAGGAGTGAAAATATTAATGAGTGAAAATATTAATGAGTGAAAATATTAAGGAGTGGAAATATTAAGGAGTGAAAATATTAAGGAGTGAAAATATTAATGAGTGAAAATATTAATGAGGTAATTGTATCAACAAGGGATATACCCACGTAGTACAACGCTTTTCTGATCAAGTACGTTGCAATGAGCCGTATGCCCTTTAATAGATAGCTTAGATTAACGTACCAAGCTACACCACTCTTTCAACACAAAATGTACTAAATTTACATAAGACATGCAAACTGCACCTATCTATAATTAGAGCAGATCACTACAGCAAGAAAAGAAATAATAGCATTGTTACAGCACGTGTTTTAGATCACTGAAACTGCCGTATAATACAACAATCATAAACTCGTTGATGAGTGGTTACGTTCTTTTAAGTACCGGTTCTGGTGATGAACAGCAGTTTGATGCTGCTGTTGCAATCCGGTAAAAGCTAAGAATGTTTAGCAATTCATTTCTTTCAGGTAAGTAGGAAATGCCACTTTGAACTGCGGTTACACCTAACAATGTTTACGATGTGTTGCATTGCCTGTTACCGGTCATGGTACGTATTTAAGCGTTGTTGATCATATCCTGGAAATGAAGCATTCCTTGATAATGGGCATATCGTTCGTAGTGCACATGTACGTGAAGTATGAACGGTAATTTGAACATTGTTCACCATTTATTTATTGTTCTACTCATTTTTATTAATTTAGCACTTATCATCTTTGCGTAGCTGTTCATCCTTTCGTATCACAACGATGCGCTCTTGATTATCCCTGCATCTAACCCTAAACACTCTCCTTTGCCCGCATCTAACCCTAACCACTCTCCTTTGCCCGCATCTAACCTCTACTACTCCACGCTCCACAACCCCCTCTTGTACTCATCAACCGTACCCCTAAAGTACCTGACAGACCCATCCACAACGTACAAATCCGCAAAAAGACCATTCACGAACCACAAATCATGACTGACACACACAACAGCACCCTTGTACTCCCGTACAGCATTCCTAAGTGCAACAATGCTGCTAATATCGAGGTGATTCGTGGGCTCATCAAGCAGCAGCAGATCAGGGTTGTCTAGGCTTATCTTAGCCAGCATTAACCGGGTTTTTTGACCACCGGAGAGCGATGATATGAACTGGTAATCTTTTTTGAGGTTGAGGGACGATAGCACGGAACGTATGAGCTGCTCGGGCTGACGAGTGCTTGTGATGAGGTACGGCAGCACGCGGTCGGTTGGCGAGAAGTTTTGGTGGTGGTGCTGTGCAAAATAGGATATTTTAAGGTTTGGTATGCGAGATACGTTGGTGTTTGATAGGATGGTTTTAAGCAGTGTTGATTTACCTGCACCGTTCGGACCTACCACAAGAATTTTTGAATCTCCCCTGATTATCATGTTCAGGTTTTTTAGAATGACACGTTGCTCCTCTTCAGACTTGCAGCACGCATTGCTATTTTTATCGTACGCATCCCCTCCATCATTGTAACTCACGTCAACTCCCTCGATCCTCACAATCTCACCTCTCATACCGCCACCTATCCCAAAAGATACGTCCCTGTCGACCTCCTCAAGCTGCACCCTATCCATCCGTTCCATCATCTTAATCCTACTCTGCACCATCCCAGCACGCTTAGCATTACACCTGAACCTATCCACAAACACCTGTATCCTTTTCCGTGCATCCTCCCCCTTCTCATACTCCCTCTCCGCATTCCTCCTCTCAATGTCCGCCAACCGCACATACTCATCGTAGCTGCCCTTGTACACCTTAAGACCGTCTTTCATTCTAATTATGAATTGGCACGTGCTGTTGAGGAACGCTATGTCGTGCGATACCACGAGCACGGTCTTGTTGGTCTTGGCCAGTGCGTTTTCAAGAAAATGGATGGATGGCAGGTCAAGCATGTTTGTAGGTTCGTCCAGCAGTAGCAGGTTGGTTGGTGATAGCAGTGCCTTTAACAGTGTTAGTTTCTTTTGCCAGCCACCGCTCAGCTCGTTTACACGTTGCGAGTGGTCCTTGAAACCGAAGCGCACCAGCATTTTGGTTACTTCGCGCTCGTCGTACTCGCTCAAGTACTCTTTCACGGTGATATCGTGCACGCCATCATCATGCGTGCTGTCAAGGCGATTACCACAACGATTATCGGCGCTGAACGTGCTACGCGCGTGCTTACCTATAAATCCGCTCTCCTGTCGTACCAAGTACGTGCTCGTCACCCCCCTATTCTTCAGCCACCTCAACAGCGTGCTCTTACCCACTCCGTTAGTGCCGACCAGTCCGTACACAACCCCGCGTCTCAGACACAACACGCCATCCTTAAGCAGAGTATGTCCATCAACATGCAAATCAATGTTTTCTACTTTTATGTCCGTGTAAGGACCGTCAACCACCACCATATCATCGCTCATCTGCTCCTCTACAGCACAATTATCGTTCAATGCTTCCTTCTTTACCACGGTGTACCGTTTTGGATGGAGCGATACCGGCGTATCCAGCGGCAGAGACTCATCCTTCTCTCCCAACTCTATGTTTATGTGTGTGAGGTACGGTGAGAGAGCCTGCTCTACCTCTTCGTTGCTCGTGAACGGGTAGGCTAGAAGGCCCTTCAAGTAGTTTCTTAGCATGGGGGGTGTGGTACAGAAATTGAATTTTAGGATGTGGTACGCCGTGTACCACGTACCTGTTGGCACGGCCGTAAGTTAAATTTGGTGTTCCATCAAAACATTAATTATGCTACGGAATAGCGGGGGGTGTACCGAGGACTGCAAGCGTAGGGAAAGGTGAGTAATCCCAGCACAACAATTAATGTTGCTTCAAATAAATCAGTTCCATTGCGAAAATGATCGTATGCGTGGTGGTTGAGGGCAAATAGCAGCGTAAATAGCTGGTAATGTGTAATTTGCTACCAAAATATTGATTGTTCTCGTGAGTTATGGCATGTTCTACCTTGCGATGAAAGCCGTAGTTATTTGAGGAGAGGTGCGCGGTGCAAGATAAGTGAAAATTACGGTGGTAGGCATGAACCGGCAATTGTATGAAATGAAGACGATTTACTGAAACTACCAACAATAAAATAAATTTATTACAATTTACATACCCTACCGGGTATAAAACGTAATTTGTTCCTTCTATCCCCACAAAACACGTTCAACCACCGCACCCCCACCGAAATGAACATAAAGATCAAATCGCTCATAGGCGTAGAAAAGCAGATAGAAATTGAAGACAGTGCTACCGTACTATCGCTGAAGCAGCAGATAGAAATGTTGGAGACAATACCACCGGAACAGCAGAGACTGATCTATTCGGGAAAAATATTGACGGAGGATGGAAAGGTGCTGAGCGACTACAATGTTAACGATGGGTGTGTGATACAGATGGTGCTGGCGCTGCGCGGTGGATAAAAGATTTGTTTAATAAAACGGATATGTGCTGAGATTGGCTCTTGTGGTGCGCTGGCACCACTTGGTTACGTGAAAAACGTAGTGTGAGGGGGATTCGAACCCCCGCCTTCGAGAAGACTGGAGCCTAATTCCAGCGCCTTAGACCGCTCGGCCATCACACCTTGAAAAGCTGGCGATAATTGTAGTTAAAAACTTAAAAGTGTATCAAACACAGACTGTGGTGCTATTACGGTTGCTTGCACGTCTTTGTACTCTTCACAAATATTTTTTGTGCGTTTTCTTCGGTGAAAGAGAAAGACTTCAAAAGAAGTGTGGAGGTGCTGTACAAAGGCTCCTTGGTCATTATCAGTTAATACACTGCCAGCAATGGTAATAAATTGGTTTGCACGCGTAACACAAAAACATGCACGTCATAATAGCCCAACCATTTAAAACACTGCTATCACACCGTGTTATCAAAATAATAGTCTTTAATTCAGCCGGTTCATCTGCAATGTGCGTGCTACAAATCCACACTCACAGATTAATTCCCTTGCCTCTCGCCTTCTTATAAAAAAAGTTCTTGATGAGCATATGCAGGTACATAACAATTAGAATAGCAAACAGGATAACGAAATAAAGAAGGTAATCTGTCACGGAATACTCACGTTCTTTGGGCATGAGTGTCATTTCTGTTTGTTTGATCGTTTGTTTTTATAATGTGTGCTGATCTAACACAAAACGTTTTATAGATGAGTCGTTATTGCTGTGTGCAGAACGTAAGGAATGTTGGATTGTCAGTCTGTGCAATTTATTTGTTCCAAAATTTTGGTTGCTCTTGCTCATTTACGTTTTTTAGCACGGGCTCGATATCAATTTAAAACTGTGTTGGTGCGTTAATTCGTTTTCTCTTCACGTAAAGTACGTTAGTTTATTCTCCACGCACCAGACACACCCATCTGGTCTGCCAGGCCTGACCGTTTTTGGGGTCAGCAATCACGTTTTCGTGTGCATGCACTTTAAACGCATCGATACGGTAAGTAGCTGCTGCTTGTGTGCGTTCTTTATGTGAATGTGCATGCTTTTGTTTAACCACGAACCAATCCCTCATTTTGTACATTTCACTGTTGATTTAACAAATGTGCTTTTCTCATACTTTTTACACTAAAAATAATTTACCTGCTACCTTCCACGCAACAACTCCGTTTTTCTTATGCGTTCTTTTTGTTAATTTACTACAAATGGTACGAATGTTGGTGGGGTGCACCGTACAGCTTTATCGTACTGTAGTGCTCTAACATAGCGTGTTGGGGCACAGATACTCTTTTTTTACCAAAAAATAGAAACTTGGTCAACGTACCGGTGCCTTATCCAGCAGTGATCACACTTTCTAAAAAATAGGGAGTGCGTGGTATCAACTGCCATTTTTAGCACTGATACACCGGTGTAACTTTTAAACTACGATTTAACTCGTTGTATAACTTTATTTGTAGGGTGCTATTGCAAGCACTGACCGTGCTGTTGCTGCAGGCAGATCGTATTCATTGCAATTATGGCCGTCATCTTTACACGGTAGCATTTTTATCAAAAACGTGTTCATTTATCTCATCCGTTTGATGACATTAAATTCTTTATTTGCCACAAGAATGATTCTCTTGGTCTTTTGTATTCCATCAGATGTTTCTGTGTCGGTCCGTGTCTCAAGTAAATTTTTTTTGAGCTTGGTGTTTCAGTCTGTGATTAAATTAAAGCATAACTACAAATTATCGTTGTATGTGTATGCCGCTGAGTTTACAGAAGAGTAAATGATGTACTTTGAGATGATAGAAATGTTTAAGGTGCATTGCTGGTGCTGATAGTAAAAATAGCAGGAATACTAAAAATAGATGGCACATCACTGATAATACAAAATGCCTATCAAAAGTAGGAATAGTGTTATTTATCAGGATATTAACGATTGATCACGCATGATATGAACAATACATAATATTTGAAAGTGTTGAAGATGCGTATTAACGTGTTTCACAGAGAATAAGCTGTCTAAATCTCAATTGTTTCTTTTAAGGAAGGCATGCAAACAAAATGCAAATAAAGTACGATAAGTGGATTGAGTAATTAAGGAAGCAAACAAACTTGAAAAGTATAAATATGATTCGAAAGAGGAAGGGATCATGTGTGTTAAAGATTTAATAAGAATGTTTGAGCAGATGTCGGCCGATAAACCGGCACTGCAAACAGTTGTACCGGTAACGGGCAACAACATGTTGACCGTAAAAGAGCCTTCTGTGGCATGCCTTGAGGCCACGAAGGAGAAGGAAGAGTCGGGGTGCGAGCAGGAACTCGACATAAACAAATTTGCTCGGAAGGTGCCGACACCCCGGCTAACAGGTGTGCAATGGCTAAATCTGCGTGGATTTGCACACCAGATAAAAATGAAGAGGGTGGCAGAGAAGAACAAGAAAGAAGGTAGGCCACCACCCGATCCGTTCGAAAATGAGAGTGGATACTGCACCTTCATAAGAAACATGAAGGAAAAAATAAAGCAGAAGGGTAAAGAATGTAAGACTGTGATTAGGGATAGGTGCTGTTCTGATACTTATTCTGATTTAGATGCTCTGGTAAAAGAAGCGTATTCGGTACAAAGCGCTGATAATGTACAAACAGCAACAGCTGGAAATGATAAATTTGATGAGCACTGTAATTGTAAATTGATGAAGGAACCACTTATGTACAGGTTTATACGAAAGGTTAATGAAATAGTTGGTAAAGTGGTTGGATGCTGTGTATGATTCCATATGCGTAATTATTAAATGTATAGCTTAGCAAAATGTTTTATATATTTTGATGCAAATAATATTTACCAGGATGACACTGTTTAAATGCAATAATCTGTTGGTTGCCATGGATGATTGTACCAAATTATACCTTAATACGTATTGATGAGCATCAATGTTTTTAGCTGGATGACAAATAACAAAATATTAAGTACTAAAAGAAAAAGGGCATATCGTAAACATTAAATAAATTATCTTCATATTGAAATGCATGTACTTGATAAGTTTGGCTGTTATCATTGCTATATCATTAGTTTATAGATCAAATGATACAACACGCTATCTGTGGTCTTTTCAAGAAAGCTATGGATTATCAAATTATTGCTATTTCGTTGTTCAAATAAATGACATTACAGAGAAGATGCACTGATACAGATGTTCAATCATGAACAAAGGACTGCGTTCAACGAAATAATAGCATCTGTTACTGAGAACAGAGGCAGGCTACTGTACCTAGATGGTCCAGCTGGATCGGGAAAGACATTTGTCTACCGTGCACTCATCAGCTATCTCAAAGGGACAAACAAGGCGGTCATTGCAACGGCCACAACAGGCATAGCTGCAGACCTGATCGATGGAAGGACATTTCACAGTGTCTGTAATCGTAGAACAGCTTATGGAAAGGATTAAATTGCTGTTGATGTGACATTCAAAATGCTGTTTTGATCTTCTATCCATTCATAAACCCGTTTTTGAAAAACAGGATAGCATCCATAGTGTTAAGTAAAAAGTTGTGAATTTCTTAACAGAATCAGTATGATAATAAGTAGCTATTTCGCTGTATTCTGAACCAAATATAAGAATTTAAACTGATCTTTTGGGAAGACTATTAAATGACATTAAAGTATGCTAAATTAAGAGAAACTCCGACAAGAACATTCACGAATTTATTTCTTATAGTTAAATGTTCTTTAAAATACTGTATGAATCTTCATTGGCAAATTTTTACTGTCCCAAAAATCGCACAGCATGCCGACTGTCATCCTCTACGAAAATTTTTTGGAGTTTCTGTTGATATTTTTTACGGAAATATTCCATAAATAAAATAAAGTTTGACAGCTCGTCTATTCTGACTTGAAAAATTAGTAAAAGCGACATCGAAACAAATGTGTAATTAACCAAATTATAACATATCAAACATAATTATGAATAATAATTTGGATTACGAGATATTTATACATCTATACTATGGTTTCACATGTTTGTTTCTTGGTCAGTATTTGGAAAAAGTCCCTAAACATTTATTTGCTTTAAAAACTGACATCTGTCAAAAAAGTCTTTGCAGATCATTCTGATTCAAAGTTATAAAATAATATTTTTGGTGATGGTCGTTACTATGTCTGACATTGCATCTGAACAGTTCAAAAATTCAACGGAACTTCCAGTACTAACACCGAAAGCGCCTTCTGTCGATAACGAACAGAATGCCATTAGGCTTGGCACAACTACTTATTCACCAAAGTACGATTTAAGTGAGCTTATTGCCATCATAATAACCACTTATTGCTGTTTCGTATTGGTTGTCTTAGCAACTATTTTAATTATAAAGTGGATAAAAAAGAGAAAATTACGAGCGGAAAATGCCCGCATTGATCAATCCTACACTTGTCTCCCAGAAAATCAAGCCCTTCGATGTATTCTGGCGAGAGAGCTAAGCAGGCCTTCTCTAAGTCTATCTTTTTCTGAAAATCGTCTTTAATACTCCACATAGTTCTAAACATTAAATTTGGTTAACTTTGTGGATAAAACATGAATGGAATCATCGATTCTGTAGTTTTCTACCTAATACCGTAATTTAATTTGCTTTTTGGTGATGTAATTCATTTAATAACCTGCTTTTTAGCATCTAAACATCATTATTACAAGGAATACGATATCTGGTATTGATACTATGATCCAATTTTTAGCTCGAGTGTCAGTCTATGATTGGATAGAGGCAATGTTTTGATAACATCGATCTATCGTGGTCTAAAAGCATTTTTTATGAGTGTTAGTCTGCGATAAACAGTTTTATAGAATTGTCGATATCAAAATATCTTAATTTATGTAAGTACCCATGAATCGCTGGATTCATTATGGCTCAACGTATCCAAACTTTACTTAATGACATAAAATGATCGAGGTGATCTCTGTTGAAACGATGGAGTGTTTAAGGTATCGTAACAACAACAATTCCAGGTCCTATTTCTTTGTTGACACAATCATCTATTCGTAGTTCAGATGGTTTGTATACCTAGTGGCAAGAAAAATCAGATATTCCTGTTAGGGTATGTTGCATTGTTAGAATTTATGAAGTATAACGTGACATTCACGCATCCTTTATATTGCAATTTGGTACCATATCCTTCCTATGCTTTGCATCGGTTACGAAATCTCTTCAATGAAGGCCTATACAGCTCTCCCGTAGGATTGCTCGAGTTTTATTAGAAGTTGAAATATGGCTGTACCACAGGAGGTAAGATGTCATTAAAAAATAATATAACTAATTAAGCAATCTCATGCTAGCTTCAATTCTTGCACTGGTTAGATTTTCAAAAATATTCAATTCATACACACTGTCACTCAAAAAACATCATCTTATGCTTTTCCTTCTCTATTTCATACAAAATTAAGTTGTCTTTCCGGCTTTTCTTCCATTCAATTTCCTTATCGTAGTGCGCTTGATAAAACACCAAATACTCCGGTTCTGCCAATCCTTCGTAAAAAATAACCTCCTTCTTTCCTACGTTCTTCTTTATGAAATAGAACATGCGTCTTATTTGGTTGTGCAAAAACGATTTGCTGGCTATTTCCATGTAATAGATTTCGTTCAATTTTTCAAATTTCAGGTAATCAATGTTTCTGTCATAAAAGCTCTGATCAAACTGCGTAGCAGGCTGATCATCAACCGATGAGCACATATTGCTCACACTTTCAGCGTAGTGTTCGGTTATTGTGGTCGAAACTCGACCATCAGGTAATTCCTTGGTATGCATGAGATCCATTTTATCACATTTTAAACGTTTCGAGCCTTCTATCCATTCCTTGCACCTTGTGTTACTCACCACATCGCCATCATTCATCCTGCTCAAGCTTTGTTTCTTCATTTTCTTTATAAAATTCCTCTCAACTGATTTGGTACAAAAATCCCTGATGTGAAATTTACCACTGTTCAATCCCTCCTTCAAAGCTTTTCCGGCTCTTTCATATTCGTCCACATTCTCGCAATGAAAAAAATACCGGTAAACTCTGCGCGTGCAATCAAAACGCGCTGAAAAATCGCTGTTTATGATGGCATACTCCTTTACCTTAATGTCATCGGGTAAAACATTGTTGAACATTACATCATAGCTGCCAAGCTTGTCGATTGGAAGTGATAAGACCATGTTGGCAGCCGATACACCTTTATCCGTGCGACCGCTACATTCTATTTTGATACTGTGTGGCAGTTTCAGGCGATGCATAGCAGACCTGATCTGTGAATATACGGTGTTTTGTTCGGGCTGGTCGATCAGTCCATGGTACTTCCTGCCATCATATGCAATTTTTAACAAGAGCTTCATCGCTGGGGGACAGAGGAATTTGATTTATTTCATGAAGGATTAGTGGAACAGAAAACCACTCCATGCGAATGTTCAGCCCCATAATATAGAGAAATGGTGGCATATCTTAGTCCAAACACAACTATTCAATAATTATCCTACCTTTATTTACGTACACTCCCGCGTTAAAGCCCTTTATGGTGGTTGACAAGCAGGCTCTTGCACCGTAAGGGATCGCATGCACAGTTACTCAACGGTACAAGACAATGTAATTCACTTATACTACCAGCAAGCCTACGGAGTAGTGGTAATGTGTGGTATTTAATTATTTTTTGCAAGTCTGTTTGATTATCCCTTTCCTCGCGGATCTGTTTGATTATCACCTCTCACCTCAATGTTCAGTTATAAATGGTATTAAATCCGGTATGGGAGTATAAAATAGGGCACACTACACGTTTACCATCCATAAAGGATGTAGCAACACGATGCAAACGCTTTCTTGCAATGAAGAAACAAGGCAGATTCATTAATTGGTGAATTACAACAACAAAAAAGATTTTAATATCCAGGTCTGTTGCGAGATGGCAGCTACCCGCAATAAATCTACGGCTGCTGTACGTGATACAGGGCCTGATCATAGAGAATTATGATAAACGAGGTTTTATTTCGGACCATGAAACAAATACGCCAGAGGTATGGGGTTGGCAGACCACAGCGAGTCAGAAAGACGTGTTTGATTAGGTAATGACGCTGGTAAAGAAATAAAAACATGTTCTAAAAAAATATGAAAAAGGCACTATCATACGAAGATGTGAGCGGACAGCAGTTCTAAACTACGCAGCTACGGTGTTGAACAGATGATCCATTATGAAAAGCATAAGTACTGACAGGCAAACCATCTGATCCCCGAATATTACCAATTTTCCAACATGTCAAACATCTTATTCTGACAGTATCGCCATTTTAGTTCACAGTCTCTCAACAAAGATATAATAACGTGTGCTACATACCTGGACATGATTGCCAATGTCATAGCACCTCGAACATTCAGGTAAACGATTTACAACACGGCACTCCTTGCCCAAGCATTTAACACCATCCTGAGCAAAAAATACTACGAATTAAAAAATTTTATCCTTGTTATACCATGTACACGTACATCATCACTTCGTCTGTGCTGTCGCTTATCCTGATAAAGGCAGTTTCCATGCTAAACTTCACAGGTATGGACATGCACAAGAATGGCTGTAAGAAAATACCCGAGGGTGCCGGTATTGCCCCCCTCGTATCTTTCCTGCTCCACCTGGGTGTTCTCAATAAACTGGACAGTAGACTGGTTGTAGCGTTTTACATAGCCGTGCTAGACGACATTATAGAGATGCCATGGAAAGAAAAAATTATTTTTCCGATGCTATTGGCATGCAACGATATGAAATTGAATGAGATGAGTGTTGCATACGTTCTGTACAGAATTGTGATAACTGTGTTTTCGTGTAACTGCATAAATATATTGAGCGGCATCAATGGCGTAGAAATTGGGCAGGTGATCATAATAATGCTGTCATTAACAACGCTTAATAACGTTGATAAGCTTCTTGTAACTCTTTTTCTGAGCAGTTCGATGCCTCTTCTCTATTTGAACGCCTATCCAAGCAAAGTTTTCATAGGAAATGCGTATCTGTTTTTTGCGGGCTATCTCATTATTTTCTTGGAACAGAGGCTGATTTTGCTGTTCTATGGTCTGCAAATTCTGAATTTTGCAGTATCCTTGCCACAAATTTTGGGCTTTTATCATTGCCCAAGGCACAGGATGCCGGGATACGATGGCACGTTTCTCAAACCAAGCTATTTCCGAAGTGACAAAATGAATATGACGCTGCTAAATTACCTTTTAATGCTTACTGGTCCTATGAATGAAGGCGTGTTTTGCAATCTTTTTTTTCTGCTGCAGGTGGTCTACTGCACCACGGCCATCCTTATTATTAAATGGCGCCGTTTGGAAGAGCTGGTCGAGAAGATAGTTAAAGTGATTGCTTGACCATTCTTTCGTTCTTGTGTTGCTTATCGCACGCACTGTGCAGTGCTACCTTTGGAATAGAGGAACCGTGTTCAAGCGTGCAGTGGCTTGGTATCCGTTTTGTGCCATGTAATGCTTGGACCACAAATTTATACGTCATTGCGCACAGCCATTTGAATGTGCACGCTTGGTGGTCTTTGCATCCTACGGAACGATTACTCCTATCTTAACGATTTTGTATGAAATTTTGCGTTCAACCGCCGTATCGGTGCTCATTTGGTTTTATCCCGTAGCGATTAGGTGTGTACAGAATGTTCCACGGTAAAAACGTTCAACTTTTATCAGCGCTAGCAAATCTCGTTGTGTTAAACCGCAGTGCTTTCCCCAATATCGCAGTAGTGCCGTGCAACCGTGTCCTCTTGTATTAATTTACAGTATTTCTAGGTTTACCATTTAAGGAATGCACCTTCATATGTGAATTCCTTTTTTTTCGCTAAAATACGTTTGTCCATTTCCATATGAAAATTAAACGATTCTTCTCCTACATCGGCAACTGTTGTTAATTAAAACGTATTTAGAACAATGAGGGTGTTTTCTTGACGACCTGTCAATCGGTCTTAATTAAAACAGTGGTTGGCGAGCTCAGATATGCTGCCAGCACCATTTCTCCATTTTGCGGTATTTTCACCCGATCAGTACACAGTGAGAACGTGTTTACGTTCAATTTGTTTTTCTTGATTTGCAATTTTCATTTGCCACTGCAATATCTAAAACCATACACATTCTGTGCTCTGGCGAGTGCATATTGGTGTAAATCCATGCAGAGCACGTCCTTAGAATGATAAATGATGTGTTTGATGTTTCTATCGGCAAATTCGCCGCTGTGGCACTCCGCTAGGCAGTAATTAATCAGAGGTTTCATTTAATTACGGAGTCAAACACTTTGACTAGCACCAGCCCCCTAAAAGTGTGGCAGCTTACGTTTCATTCCAACACACACGGTACACAGCACCAATAATTTCTTCTCCGCTGCTGTTCTACGGGTCCCTGCCGGACCAAAACATTTAACATACGATTCCACAACCCTTGAAAAAATGCCCACAATATTTCCGTTGTACACGCTCACGCTCACTCACAACGTAGTAGTGGCAGCAGGTGGTGGAGGTGATCCTCTATTTGGTAAGAAGAACGGAATCGTCATAATGGACAGTACAACAGCGAAAGAACTGATTTTTTTCAAAACGGACGATATTGTCAGGTCAATACAGGTTTACACGAGCACACAAATCACCCTACCTGAGAATGATGATGACTCATCGGCTGAGTACTTCTCTGCCGATGAAGTAAGCATGGAACCACTTCCCACAAGCATAGTAAAGGGCGTATGTGACGGTGTGGACAACCTGGCCCTGCTGCCGCAGTGCACCATGTATTTAACACTGGTGGGGATGGAGAGTTTCAGCCATGTGAAAATTTGTAAAGATGAGATGCACGTGCTAGAGCGGTACAAAGTACAGGTTGATCAGCACACGTACTTCAATTTCAACATTTTTTTGGCGGAGAAGAAAATATTTGCGTATATGCCTACTGTGGCGTGGCAGATCGACAAACGGAAGATTAAGAACCGGCAGGAGGAGTATTTCTACGGGCTGGGGAGGAAAGACGACAGGGTTATGATTGTGAGAGAGGATGGACACACGGACGTAAACGATAATTGGGAGAGGTTCTTTTTAAAGAACAGGCGAATTTACAAAATTTTGAAGGAGGACGTGGCTGGAGACGAACAGGATGCGAACATGAAAGGGACTGAGAACGGAGGAGCGAGTGAAGACAGCGCTCTCATGAAGAAGAAACGCTCTCACCAGCGCTACACGTTCGTGTTCAACCTAAAAAAGTACAATTTCGATGAAGAAATCGTGTCGCCCGAGATTGTCAACGACCACCTGGTTTTCTACCTCAAAAAGTCGTCAAAGGTGGTCTTCATCAAAGAAGAGGTGAAGGAGGTGGAGATGGAGAGAATAACATGCATCTCCAATCACAAACCGGACGATGAATGCAATGTGTGCCAGGAAAAAGAGACGAGCAAAAAGCAAGACAGCACCAACGAGACCACTGCCAAACCTGCAAGGTGTAGAGATTGCGTTAGGATAACCTGCAGCCACATCAAAAGTAGGAAGGATTACTTTATCACTGCGGTTGGCACATCCTCTGGTACACTGTACATTTTCAAGAACACCGTTCTGGTGAACAAAATTACCCCGTGTGCCATTCCGATAACAAGCGTGGCCGTGAAGGACAACTTCGTGTACTACTGCTCACTCAACGGACTGATTGACAGGCGGGTAACCGTCAAAAAGAGAGGAGTTGCCGTGTTTGTTCTGTTGTGTGTGATGGTTGTTGGTCTAGCGCTGCTAATTGGTTTCTACAGGACATATCGGTAGATAAAGTGATAAATTTACATGGAACGGGTCTTTAAGGTGTAGGGGACAGACAAGAACGCTCATTTCGTTAACAGACGTGGATAACACGTTCGTGGTGCATGCACTCGTGTTCAGGTTGGTTCTTCGCGTTTATTAACACGGGGACAAAGACAATACCGAGAAACGTTGGCTGGTACCGATTGCCGGCTGTTAGCTCCGTAAATCGAGCGATCAGTCGTAAAGCACACCAAGCGGTGGACAAATCACCCCTGTACACGAAAGTGCAGCTTGCACTTCATAAAATCGTTTAGCACTAAATCGTTGTGAAGGTCTTCGGCCATCCTACGCACAACATTTGCCTATATTTGCGCAAAGCTCCAACATTTTCTTGTTTGATAACAAACCGGGTTTATTCCCTGCGATAAACAACAGAATAGCTTTATTTATTGAATTTGTTGATTAAACCGGACATCACATTTTTACTCCCTTCTGCCACCTTTTTGATAACGCTCTTCTCCTTCTTCGCGCTGTGGAACTTTATGTTCTTGTAGTTGTACCCGTTTCCACCCGCATCCTCTATTTTGGTATCGAGAAGGCCTACATCTCCCGATGGCTGTCCCTTTAGCGTGTAAGCACCGGTTCCGCGCTCAAATGCAACGACCGTTGGTTCATACGGCTTCGTCTCGGTGACGTTTTTCGGCTTGACCTCCTTAACAACGGTCTTTTCCTGCTTCTGCACTTCCTTCACCACTGTTTTATCCTCCTTCTTTTCACTTTGGCGCTTTTTCTTTATTTCTTCAATCGATTTACTCCCAATTTTCGAGGTCCTCTTGCTCTTCATGATTTCCAGCGTTCTTTCTATTCTCATGCCAGCTTTTCCATCATCAACTTTAACATCTTGTTCTGCCGTTTTCGTCGTATCGCCCTCCATTTCCTTCATTTTGTTTATCCTCTCTGCTAACTCGTCTGCATACCACTCATACTCCTTGTACTTGCCTGTGGTGTCGTCGCTGTCCCCAAAATAATCGCCATTTCCGCCGACCAGAACACGCAACACCTCATTGTCACTAATCCTATCAAACAGGAGGCTTCTAATCTTGTAGTGCTTGTTCTCTCTGTGCCTGCCTGCACAAGCCGTGCACAGCAGTATCCCAAAGTTCAGATTCGCCCATGTCGGATTGATGCTCTTGCAGTCGTTGCAAAGCGCATTTTCTGGGAACGTGTACAGCATCGATATGCGCTCTTTCGCTGGGACCGTATTGATTGTTTTCATCAATTTTGCAATCTTCTTCAATTTGTGCATTTTTGTGTTATGAGAGGGACTCATTTTTTTTTAATTTTTCATGAACATGATTGTTTCAGAATATTTACGATTTATACTTTGTGTGGAAATTGGAAAGGGTCTTGAATAAGAATTGACCCGGTGCTTTGCCAGCCCGTAAACTGACAAAGCTATTGTATGAGCAGAATTAAAAAATGAAAAAGGAAAAATTAACAATTAATGTGAAAAGGAACGGTGCCGGGTGATAGCGATGTACTAAACAGCTCCAATGTTTGGATGCGTGGATGAACGTGAGACATTCTGCGGTTTGTACATCTGCTTGGTACGTTTCGAGTTGGAAGTACCAAATAGTATTTTGAGACAGGAATTTGGCAAAAGATAGCACTGCGTATACGAGTCACGGTCGTTGCCATCAAATCATAGTGTGACTCAGTCATCACCGCAAGTCTCAACCTATGCCACAAAAACGGGCAGCGTACCCAGTTCTGCGCGATAATTTTCTTAAATAATTGTTTCAAAGCGCGAACTGCTGCAAAAGCACAAGTATTTCATTCTTCGCCACCATGCTGATAAACACCGGTTCGTTGGGTAGCTGTGCCACGTAAAGATGTGCTAGCACACCAAGTCCTCAAGAGGTGGTAGACAAGCACGTAAAGATGTGCTAGCACACCAAGTCCTCAAGAGGTGGTAGACAAGCACGTAAAGATGTGCTAGCACACCAAGCCCTCAAGAGGTGGTAGACGAGCACATTTAAATAAGAACCATCCGAACATGACACGCTAGATATAACACTTCAGTACCAAGGATTGTGTTCATCCTCTCCAATAAAGCACGTTTTAGTGTAATCAATGTTTGTTAAGCACAGAAACAAAATTCTTGCATCTAATTCACCGAGAAAATCGCTGTTCAAATGAAATATTCTAACAAAATGCGATTAATCCTCATACGCAAAGAACTGGCAAAACACGGGTAAAAAAGAATTTCGGTGGTAAAATCTTTTAAGCACACCACTGCCTGGCAGTTCAGAGTCCAAATACTTTTAATTCTATTTACATTTATTTATACAGGGGATCTTACCTCATCGAAGATTGTTTTTTTCCCTTCTCAAATCCAACGGTCAGCAACGACCCTATCTTGGGCCCGTTGTCGCTAGAACCCGCTTCGTCACCAATCTTAGACTCATTTAATGAATTTTCGTATGAGTAGAAAAGCTGGGAATGAAAAATTTTGAATGCTAGTTTCCGTTCCTCGCACCATTTCAGCGCGTTTATGTGTATCAGGGTGCTCACACCGTCTTGATGCTGCTCAATCTGCTGGAAACTGCGCAGAAAAAAGGAGCCGTCTTTCAGGGTAATGGCGTGTGCAAACGCGAACGTGCACTTGTAGTTCTTTCCTATTTGATAATAAAACGGCGAAATCTTCTTTATGAGTTTCTCTCTCTTTCCCAAGATATCAAAGTAAAACTCTTTCTTGGCGTTGCTGAGTCCCACCACATCATTAATGTCCCTGATCATACTTTCCGTGCATATGCCACTCAGACTGATTGTGCTGATATTTCCGGTTGTTGACATGATGCTGTTGATATGGCTAACGATTTTCATCGTCTCGTCATTCACGTACTGCATGCGTTGTAAATTCTCATCAATGAAGCTGCCCGTTGCGTTGATAATTGAGCTTTCTGGGATAACAGCAGCTGTTTTGTTGCTGCAATCGGCATTCAAATCATAATATCGGTGCTCTTCCCCACTTCCCAGGTCATTCTTTGCTGAACTGGCATGCTTTGCAGTTTTGCCCTTCATTTCAGCCGAATTCGCGGGTTTATTGCTGCTACCCGATGTAGAGCTGAGCTCCTCATCGGCATTAAACGGACTTCTTTTTTCGTTCTCCTTGCCGTCTGTACCATCTTTTTGAACGTTGTTCAATTTAACAGCTGCATCTTGATCGGCAGTTTCAGCGGAGAACGCATCGTTCGCCACATAGCTCGTAGCTTTCTCGCTTATTGGTAATTGCCGACCGCATCCCGGTGAACCGTTCACGGGAACACTGCCGTTTGTATGATATCGCCTTTCTTCTTCATCCCAAACGACTTTTTTTCGGTCAAATGCACCATCAAAAGCAGTGTTGTTGCCATCCATTTTCGATGGCGTGCCTCCCGCTGCATTTATTTCTGTGTTAGTTAGTTTTATCTTTTTCATACACGCTGTATGAGGGCGTAACGAATTACCGCTCAGATCGGAGGCGTCCTTTCCTTTGTTATTCACGGTGGTATCAGAATGGCCGTGATACGCCATGTTTAATTCAGCCTTCTGCTTTTGAACAGCCCAGTCCATAATATCAATTAATTTTCCAGATGGATTACTGCCTGTAATCGCTGGTCTATTCACCTGTATCACGCTTTGATCTTTACTCTCCAATTCATTGCTGTCTTCAATTATACTTTTCCCGGCTCTGTGGCCTCTCTCGCTCTCTGGTTTGCCAGTTACGCCAGCTTGGGACGGCGTGCACCACATTATGTTGGATGTATCGGTAGGTGTGGCATTCTTTACATTTCTTTCCTGGCTATTTTCGTAGTGCTGATCACCTAACACTCCTCTGTATTCGTTCGCTATCGCTTTATTGCCATAGCACGTACCACCACTCGGCCTCCACGACCCATTGTCGCTGGACCACGCACAATTTCGTACATACCCGTCCCTAGGACCATGGCCAAGTCCACCAAACTCGTCCTCAGGCAAGTCTCCGTCACCATTTAAAGCTTCTCCCGCTCCATTCTCTTTACCATCTCCTGCATCACACTTCCTTTCCTCGTCATGCCCCACCAACAACTCCCTTTCCTTTATCTCAGTATCACTCTCCTTCTCATCCGTGGCATTCGTTTCTGCATCACATGAAATTTCTTCTTCACGCACTTTCTCACTCTCAAGCAGCAAGTTTTCAAAAGGCGTCTTGTCCACCTCCAAGAAGTAGTCCTTGAACAGAAACGTGTCCGTGCCTCTGCTAAACGACAATATCACCTCGTCAAACAGCATTCTATAACCGACAGCTCGCACAATAAAAAAGAGAAAAAACTCGAACACGGTTATTCTGATCTGCACTATCTCCCGCTTGTACTCCTTCTCGTCCGCAAGCATCAAAATCTCACTCTTCATTTTCTCAAGAGCTTCCCGGTTTTTTCTTGGTGTCTTTACAACGACATTACCGCTGTAATTGTTCTGTCTCCGCTCATATTCGCTCATGAATTTGATGTACACGCCATGTTTCTTCATGATGCGCTGAATGTTCTTTCCTCCGAAGCCTATTATCCGCTTGTGGTGCCGTTCGCTCAGATGGAATGCCAGCTCCTCGGGAAATTCGTTCTCCACGGCGTGAATTGCCACCGAGACATTTGCACTCTGCCCCGATATGTAGATCGTCATCACATTGTTCACCGTTATACTAATTTTGGTGCCCGTATCTTTGATTATGCGGTTGATCTTTCCGTTTTTCTTTCCGCAGAGAAACTCTTCGAGCTCCTTGCTCAGTTCAATCTGAACGTGGCAGTACACGTCCCTGTACTTGAGCAATTCGATGATGTTAGGCTTCTTGCCGACAATCATGGAGCGCTCATGTGTTTTGAAAATGAATGTATCGGGTATAGGATACGGTACTTCAGAGACCAAAACCTTGAAGATATCCTCGGTCATTCCCATAATTGCCTTTTGCACAATTTTGTGGTTTTTTCCGGTCAGTTTTACCGTGGTAGACGTGTTGTTGATCTTAGAAGTTTCAAAAAATGAGTGGTATGAACACAGCACATCCTCTATTTGCTTTTTATGGTAATAAAACAGATAGAACAGCTTGACAGTATCAATTTCGAAGAAATACACGTCGTCAAAGTTCCTCCGTGATATAATTTCCTTATCGCACGTGTTCTGTGTGATAGCTAGCTTGTAATTTATTTTGGTTCCATAGTAGTAGCGCCGTTTGTTCTCTAAATTGAAATACGTGCGCTCACAGTTTATGAATTTTAGGTCGTTGCCGAAGCAATTTTCGATAAATTTGAGAATCTTGAGACGCGCAATCGCGCTCTCCTTCCATCGACCGTTAATCTGGATGGTTATCTCGCTTTCTGCCTGCAAGCTGCTCGCGCCCGATGAACTGTTTGTTGGGCACACGTCAGCTCCTGAGTCCTTGGTGCCCTGTTCTCTTTCCGGTTCAGTGTTTCTGCTGTGCACGTCGCTGCATCCTGGTTCGATACCCGTGTCGGTGATGTTCGATTCTAAGTTGTTGCCAGCGGATTTCTCACAATCCGTGCTGTTCGTAACCGCGCCTTTTTCCATGGAAGCGCTCCGCTGATCGTACGTGCCCCTCTTGTATCTATGCATGTTGTCGCCATGGTCGTCCTCGACATGGCCTGATGAATCAGAGAACAAAGATTCGTTATTCGAAAGGGGCGAGGAGCACAGAAGATCTTCGTTGTAGTCGTAGTTTGGAAAGCTTTCTGATCTGGGATCGTTCCGACCATAGCGCTCGCACTCACAAGCATCTTTCTCGTATGCTTCGGTATCATAGGCCCTGAAGCAGTAACAGTTCGGTGATTCGCTGAAGCGTTTAATGTTCGTTTTCTCGCAGTTTTTCTCGTAGATGTACGGGGCCTCGTCACCGTAGGGCTTTACATCATCCGTCTCGAACTTCAGCGACTCTAAACTACCATAGAGCTCCTCAGTGATGCCTGCTTGTCCCGTCGCTGTACCGCTGCACTCCTCATTTCTACTCTCATCATTGCCTATCTGCAAAAACACTAGCACGTTAGTCTCTTCCGAGATCCTTTTGATCTCATCCATGAGCCGCTTCTTATAATTGAAAAGACAGACCGGCACTTCAACATCAAGGAACACACGGATTCCCTTGCTGAGATAAAAAAAAAAGTTGCTCCTGATAGTCCGGGATATGTTGCTAATCATCATCCGGGCACTGTCTGTGGACCGATCACACACCACGCTTGCATTTTCAATGAGTGCACGTCTCATGTCCTGCACACTCTCGTTTATTATGGTATTGTTTACCGAACGTATGTCGATTATAAAGACGTAGTCATCCGGAACACCGAATTTCTTGTTCAACGCATCCATTTCGGGAACCAAAGCTGCACTTTTTTATAATAAGCGCAAGTGAAACAATGTGTTTGTGGGAGAGCGATTGAATTTATTGGGTGCGCTGCGGGTGATCGGTGTAAACCGTGCTAATGTGATACGATTGATGCCTTGTGTTATCTTTAGTTGTAGTGTTTTGATTTCATCACTCGTTTTTGTGTGAGTTGTAGGGCGGCAGACAGCTCGTGCATTCCCGTAGCACCTGCCGGATGAGCACGATTTTCTTGCCGGTGCCGGTCACAGCCCTGAATGACGAGATGGTGTGGTGCAACTGGCGCAGAAAGTCAATTTATTGCTATTAATACTGGTCTCTGAGCATAATTGGATAATATGCCTGGGTGCCTGCCCGATTTACAGCACTAACTTTAGGTAGAAAGTACGTTTGCCCGATAAAACATTGCGAACAGCGTTAAATGTATTTGGATCGGGGATGTATTACAACCGTAACATCAGCGCTGTTTTACGATATAAAACATTCTAGTCGGAGCACAAATTAATCGAACTGACTGTTTTTAACCACCACTGCTCATGTAGCGGGAGTAAAACTGCTAAAATGCTGAGTATCTCCTTTATACCTGCAAATGTTTCAATACACCGCAACGTGTGGCTGTCATTCGTCATTGCCAATAAAAAATCAGAATTTCCTCAATGAGAATGTCAAAGAATGCTGTTTTCGTGTGTTTATTGCACATTTACATCACTCTGGTCAGTAAGGAGTGCTGAACGGTGCAATGATGCTGTAAAATACCCCACAGTCACATCGATAGACGCCATGCATATCGAGCAATCGAATGTGCGCAGGCCCTCGTAGTGCAGAGTCTGCCATTTGCATGATAAACATAAGCTGTGTGTTCTCCTGGCTCTATGATATACGAAAGGAACATGGCACCGTAGCGAAAAGTGCTCTTCTCCTGCGGTGACAGAACGGCACAGTTCTGCTTCTTTTTGTGTGAATCACTAGGTCCTTCAAGAACCAAAGGCTCATGCCAGCGTCGGTCCTGGCAGAGCAAAAAGTATGTTATTTAGGTGTTGTGGTATACGAAGAGAGGTAAACGTGTTTTTGGTCAAAAAGACGAATTTGAAAGTGTCTTGTTAAAATTTTGCCTAATTATCGCTTTACAATCACATTTCGGTGGTTAAGACTTTCAACGAGGCACCTCGCTGATCAAATATTTTATTGCAAGACAAGCCAAGTGTCAAAAACATAATGGTGCCGAACTATCGTGTAAAGCATCTGCTACGATGAAACGTTTTGTGAGCCGTAAGTACGCACTAATCAACATGGCCAGACAGGCATAACAATGTTTGTGATTCTTTATAGGATCAGTTTAATGGCCATCTCATAGATCAAACCGAATCAAAGCTATTCATACACCGCGGTTGTTTCGTTTTAAACAGGTTGATCTACGCAATACCTGCTAAACGCTCAACACAAGGACCTAATAGCTGTTTTTCACTAGATTTATGTTTGTTGCTCTCCTCGTTACAATACCAAAAAATTTGTTCTTAACCATCACGTGACACGCACCAAGGGAATTCTAGCACTAACCGCCCTTCCGCATGGAAACACGCATCACCGCTTTAAATATATTTAGCTGTGTTCTTGCCGTTCACTCTTCTGTCTTTTCAGGTTCTGTTTTGATATTTCATTGTTGCAGAGTTTTCAATGAACCTGCCTCAGCATTACCTGTTCATTCCACGAAAAATACGTTTTTGGGTACACTCGGATAGATCATGGTCATCAGTCCTGGTCACGTGAAACGGAAGGTACCACCCGCACAATCCAGCCCATGTTTCCAGTACGCAGATACGGCCATCATATTTTGAAAAATTATTCGGCCGTTCCAAATATGTTCATCCCCGGCGAAAAAGTGTGCGACATCGAGGATAGCATCTACAGCCACAACACGTATCCCCACAACACATCAATACACTCATCGGTGCTGGGCACGCTGACACGCATCAACAAACTGGTAATGATTGAGCCGTGCACCAGGTACCGGTACATTCCACTGGCCGGCGACATAATCGTTGGGCGTGTGGCCATGCTGTCGGTGAAGAGGTGGAAGATAGAGGCTAATGCTCAGCTCGAGTGCATACTGAATTTGACAACGATAGCACTGCCAGACAATGCGCAGAGGAGAAAGCTGGAGCAGGATGAGATGCTCATGCACAGTTTCTTTGATGTGGATGATGTTTTGGTGGCTGAGATACAGAAGGTTAACGTGGGATCGGCCGTGCTCAGCACGCGCAACGAGCGGTACGGTAAGTTAACGAACGGGGTTCTTAAAATTGTGCCGCTGTGTGCTGTCGGTAGTTATCGGAGCAGCTTCGTGGAGAACGAGCAGTTAAGATTTGTGGTTGGAGCTAACGGCTACGTCTTCATACAGCTGCGAAAAAATGAAGCGGTAGGTTACGCCAAGATGGTGGCAGCAGTGCAATACCTCGATAAATGCGCTGCTCAAGGATGCGCAATCGATGATAAAATACTCGAATCGCTATAATTAAATTTAATTTACCTGCCTGGCAGAAAGGAGCGAAGGTTCTTTGTCCGAACATTCTGTCCGATATATGTAGTACACCGGCACGACCAGGTAGATGAACGTGTTGTAGATGTAAAAGCAGCCTGTCCCGACGAATCGAAAGAATTTTGACTCAAAGTTCCTGAATACATGACCGTTTATCCATTCATACGTGTGAGTAAGCGCCTTTCGGATGCGATTGGCACTGTAAATTTCGTTCTTTGCCTCTTGGAAGTACGCGCTAAGGGATGTGCTCATCAGGGTGCCGTGCCGGCGTTTTTCTAAATAAAGGGAAGATTGCCGATTACTCGGTGACGTAGGAAACAGGAGTAGTCGATCACCATCAGCACGCGTCCGTGTTATGTCTGAGGAACTGTTTATTCCGTTAAATACGCTTTGGCCCAAAAAATTAAGCAAAATACGAGTGCTGACGCGCATCGCGTCCGTGTTATGTCTGAGGAACTGTTTATTCCGTTAAATACGCTTCGGCCCAAAAAATTAAGCAAAATACGAGTGCTGACGCGCATCGTTCAACTGAATTGAAAGGTGTGCAGAGGATCGTTCAGTAATTTATTAGAAACTGTCGTTCCCTGTGGTAGGACATGAAGATTAGCGATGACATTTCTGTGCTGATCCTTGAGGTGAACGGCAGAAACGGATGCAGCAACACGGTGCAAGGCTCATCCGCTCCATGAACTAAATCAATGGACCGAAAAGTATGCGCGTGCGAAGTGGTGCAAAATCAAATGAACGTGCTTTTGGTGAGCAGGGAATTACGTGTGCCTGCGGTGGGAAAGATGCAAACGAAGGGGCAGGTCACGAGGCGCATAGGACATGGCACGTTAAACAGAGCAGCGTTCTTAAAAAGATAAACAACGGTTTGTTCCGACCTGTGCACGACCGTTAATTGTATGGGGTGTTGTGTCCGTTCTCTCTTGGCCCGTCATGTTCGTGCATTCCACAGAGCAAAGAGCGACAGGCTATCAAAACGGATTGGATGAGTTCTCAAGAAGGATCTTTAACAATTTGCTGATGTGTGGTGCGGGTGAAGTGGCGAGTAAACCACTAATCGCTAGTTTACTGCAATTGTACGATGCCGTATGAAATAAAACGTG
The DNA here is from genome assembly GCF_000192795.1 of Vavraia culicis subsp. floridensis. NCBI lineage: Eukaryota > Fungi > Microsporidia > Pleistophoridae > Vavraia > Vavraia culicis. The sequence goes on along the minus strand of NW_007360617.1, from coordinate 73,494 downwards.
TTTATCACTGCTAAGCAGTGATGATGACCTACCAAGCAATGTTGTGGTAGAGCGCCACACGGACAAGAACTCAATGCAGTTTACTAAACACTTTTAACTAAGCAAACACCTGCGCAACTTCTCTCAAAAACGTTTCGTGATCCAACACCCCCGACTCGTCATAAAGATCGTAAATGCTTTTGCTGAAATTACCAGGAATGGCCTTTCCATTCTTGTAAATTATGAGCTTGTAGTTGGTGTCAACAGCCTTATTAAACCCATCAATACGTATCGATCCCTCCCTGTTGTATCCCTCAAACACGGTATTACGCGCAAAAAACCGCAAACAAATCTCCAGCATGAAATTCAGGGAGAAGTAAATGGCAAGGACCACGACGAGCGCCTTCCTGTAATCGGCAAAGTCGTAGTGCAAGGACATGTAACACGTCAGTATCGCACACACCACGGATATCAGACCAACCGCTATTTTCATGTCGGTGTACGTCTGTCTCTGCTGGTAGCCCTTCTCTTTTTTGAGATATTCCACGAGCAGATCGTTGCATGCCACTTTTAGGTTTACAAGGCCGTAAACATTGCAATTTATAGGCGTTTTATTGTAATGAGCAATGATTGCGTCCATTCGAAGGGTAAAATATTTGCTCTTTATGAGCAATCAAGTAAATTTGTTATTGGAAGCGGTGACCATGAAATAAAGGCAAGTAGCTACGGTACACTCTGAATGAGCCAGATTTATTATTTTTACTGTTTATGCTGGGTGGAAGGGAAGATGCTCTGAGCGTTGCAACAATGATAGGTAGATGCTTTGGTCGGTGCCTTTTAAATTGAATTTTCTTCATTTCAGGAAGGGGAGCAGCAAATAAACTATGGATTTACTCTTTTTGCCAAAATACATTTATTTCCTCGTATGATGACACCTAAACAATTACAAATTTGCTTGCTGCTTCAGTTACACCTCACTAACAGCAGGGAGCAAAGCAAGGGAAGTATCACAGGAAGTGATTGCGATCGTTGGCCTGTGATACCGGTGCATGTCACCAAAATTACCACAAAAGAAGTGGCCGTTTTATTTCTGCGATCAAGCACAGAGAACTGTACAAATCCTTGCTATCTGCGTATCAGGCGGGTAATCACTCAGCCTGGTGCATACAATCCATTTACATGCAGGAGTAACATCCAAAACAGACCATGCTGTGCCGTCCTGCAATTAGGCTGCTCACAGCCGTATACGCCCCGTTGCCGAATCACTGATCACCATCCAAAACAAATCCAAAACACTCCGTGTACATAAACACATCGCAAACAGTGCACACAGGCATGCACGACATATTCGCACCCAAACTGAAGAACATCCTCTCCAAGGGCACAGGCACAAAAATAGCGCTGTTCGACAGCTACACCAAGCCCATACTATCATCGCACGTTTCGCACACAAACTTCCTGAAAAACGACTTTTTTTTATTTCAGATGCTCACAGACACGCGCTGCCGCATGCACGGCCTGACCTGTGTGATTTTTGCGCAGCCCACGAGCATTTACCAGATCGTATGCGAATTGAAGGAGCCGAAGTACGGCCGGTACATCATTTTCTTCACTGGTAAGGTTGATGATGACGTGCTGGAGATTATGGCCCGCAGCGATACGCACGCGGTGGTGAGCGAAACGTATGAAATGAACATTGGCGTGGTAAAACTCGATGACATGCTGTACAGGGTGGGGAGCGGCAATCGAATGGACGGTATTATGTCGGTGCTGAGCACCCTCGGAATATGTCCCAAAATGATAACGAACGCGGGAATGAAGGAGCTCGTGACTCAGATGATGATACACGCATCCAAATTTGCAAACAAGGGAACGCTGATCATGCTGAACCGTTCTTTCGATCCTTACACGCCCCTGGTGCACGAGTGGCGGTACCAGCCGATGATATACGAGTACCTTAAGTCAAGCAACGGCATCGTGACCTTAGACAAGACATACGTGCTTAGCGATGCGTTCTTCGAGGTGAACAAGTTTCTGGACATCAACGCGGTCAGCGCCAATTTGAAGGAGTTTATAAAATCAACCGAAAAAGTGCCTGTCGATCTGTCAGCACTGAGCACAGCCACAAAGACCAAAGACAGCCTCGAAAAGCACCTCAAGCTGCACAACTACATCGTAAAACATTGCGTTGATAACAAGGAGATGAGCGAAGTTGAGATGAAAATAATCAAAGAGAACAAAATGAACACCAAGCAGATCGAGAAGGTGCTCAGCAACGATAAGTTGACGAGAGAACAGAAGGAGAAGCTGGTGATGATTTATCTCCTGAGAAACCCCCACAAGAGGAGCAGGCCCGTGTTTGAGAAGTACGTGAAGATCCAGCAATTTGTTAAGAAGCACACGAATGCGCCCATACCCACGTTCCGTGAGCACGTTGATATCAAGCTGGCGTATGAGCCGGTCATCACGAGGTTGTTGGGAAAGATAATGAAGAACAAGATAGATGGCAGTCTGTGCACGGTTGACAGTCTCAAGGTGTCTAAGCCGTACGTAATCTACGTTGATGATATCACTTTCAACGAGTACAGGGCCATCAATATGTTTTTTAGGGAGCGTAATATCGTGGATTATGTCATTCTGTGCGACAGGATCGTAAACTACAGCGATGTTTTGAACGATGGCATGGGAGCTGCTGATTAAACCGCGTTATTCCACGAACTCAGAGTTGGCATGAAGCTGCTGATTAAACCGCGTTATTCCACGAACTCAGAGTTGGCATGAAGCTGCTGATTAAACCGCGTTATTCCACGAACTCAGAGTTGGCATGGGAGCTGTTGCAGCAGCACCGCTCGTTGACCCATGAAATAAATTTGATCGTTGTTACGTCGCTTTATCCACGAAATACTTTGCCATCACTACTTGATCTGTAACACAAATTTTATTCTCGGTATATCACGAGGAGCAGCCCCGTGAAAAGACCGATCCTTCAGTATTACTCGCTTCGAAGGTTACAGCGGCCAGTATTCGGACAGACTGAGCCCTTTGACTAGAAACAACAGCGCAGACTCACAAATACACGTTCTTGCAATTTACACACCAATCAAATTCTTATTCACCGCGCAACTCTGCTCACATTCAAAATCACAGTTACCTCACACAAAGCCTTTTTATTTAACACGTCCTCGTTCAAAATTGCGGTCCCAACACAGCGGCAGTCACCGCTCTTGATGGCCTTGGCAAGAACCTGCCATCATGCACGTAGAATATTTGTTCGTCATCACCGCTACACGTTCCTAGCACAAGGGCCCGCTCATTAACGAGGAGCATTTCTTTCCTTACGCCCAAGCACCATGGTCCGTTCTTGAGCATTATCTGCCTTGGTGCGACGTCAACGATCTCCCAGCAGCCGTTGCCCTTGTAGATTGGTCCTCTGTACGTCCCGTCGCCAACGCTTGATCTGCCAATTAGCAGCAAGTGCTGATCGGCAAAGTATGCAAACTGTGCGTTCGGATTCCACGATGGTATTACGGTGCTGTAGTTGAGCAGGCTGAGCGCTTCGTTTGGGTTCATCACCACGTATTCGTTGAATTTGCTGGAAAGTGGGAAAAGATATTCGGCACAACGGAGACAACCGATGAACAAAAGCATGATCGTGCTCATGTATGATAATTTAACCGTGTGTAAAACATTCTGTTTTAGAATGGGCTGATAGCCCAGTTCAACCGCTCGTTCACAACGGGATGATAACATGGCAGCGCGCTGTGAGTTGGCACCTTTTACCGTCAAGGAATGACGTGCAGGGCACGTTTTAACACGGTTCAGTGCTTACCGATGCAATTTCCATGCGGTACACTCGCTCTCCTACAGCCATGCGCACGATAATCTTACAGCACTTCAAGTGGAGCATTACAAAATATTTTTTCATCAAATTTGTTTTGTTCTTGAACTGCCAAGGAATACATCACGGTGTGCAACGGGTATCAGCACCAAATACAGTACGCCGTACGAACCTTCAGTTCAGCACCATAATTTTTTTCTTTTTTTGGTAAAAATACGTTTGTCTGCTCAGCTTTTGATCCTTCATCTGGAAATGAACGCATCTTTACCACAGAAAAGGTAAGAAAACGCACTTTTAGCAAAATTGCAGCTCCTCAGCCCGGCATTCAATCATATTTTCGTTAAAAGCGCGTTTGTTTGCCTTTTCTGCAGCAACAGCTGAACAGCACACATTTCCGATCTGCTGGAACTGACAGTCGCACCAATGCCCGGTTCACAGTCATTTGAACATTCTTAAGTTGCTCAATGGCACAGTATCGTGAGGCGTAACCGATGTAACACGTAAATTTAACTCCATCGAATTGCTAGACTGCATCGTTGAGCCGTACCGATGTATTTCCTGAGGTGCATCAATTGCTTCGAGTACGGTACGCCTTTGGCACGAGGATGCGCTAAAAGTCCTGTGGAACAGCACCGCACCGGTAGCACAGTTGTGAATGGTCACTGTTCTCGTGTACCATCTTTGCCGTGTTCAGAGCCTAAAATCCTTTTGCCGTGTTCAGAGCCTAAAATCCCTTTGCCGTGTTCAGAGCCTTAAATCTCTTTGCCGTGTTCAGAGCCTTAAATCCTTTTGCCGTGTTCAGAGCCTTAAATCCTTTTGCCACGTCCGCACCAGCCACAATCAAAACCATTTTCTTTGCCAACCCCCTCCATGGAGGTCTACAAACATGTTTACACCGTAGAATCGATAGACAAGCACAAAAAAGTGTTCAACCACCTTTCCAAGCTGTACCTTACCGACCAGCTGTACAAAATCACGATAGACTATCACTCGTTGCTCTTCAAGCCAAAGGTTAACGACAAGATAGAAATTGTGATTTATGATGGCATTCTGGTTGACAAGGAGGTGCCTGAGTGCTATGAGTATGTTTTGCAGGGGCATTGCTACAATAATGAAGTGGTGGATGGTCTGAGGACCGTTAGTGTTAGTTTTGGGGGGATGTTGATGGAACTGGTGGCTGATGAGAAGGATGTGAAGTTGGCAGTCGATTGCCAGGACGTAGGGATGGCGCTGAGAATACTGCGATGAGTGGTTTGTTATGTGTGGCTTATTAAAGAGCGCTGTGTAGCAATGTTTGTATCTATGGGTTGTTTTTGTGTTACGGCTATCACTGTCATCTCTAGGACGGGAAATGAACAGGATTTGGTACCTTGAACGAGCATGGATGGAACGGTTTCGGTCGAGGAACTAAACTTGAACTTGCTCGACTGGCATACTCCAACGAGTTGGAGAATGCGCGTGCATACCGGCATAGTACGGAAAAGGACACAAAAAATGCTTTCATGAGAAGCATGCACCGAATAAAAACTTAAATATTTAATTGTGGTGGTACCGCTCGTTCTCGTCATGGAAGGGATATTTCCAATTACGGATCAAAGGCTGTTGCCTGGGGACAAAAAATGTGTTTTTGGTTGATGCGGGTAAAAAACAGAAATAAACGTACTTCTAGTAAAAACCACTTTTTATAAAACAAAACCAGTTTTTTGTCTGTTGAATGATGTTTCCTTCCTCTAATACGCCATGTTTTTCCGCTTGTTACCAACCGTTCTGCAAAGGGGCAAGGAACTGTTCCGATCCGTTAACCATGTCCTTATAATGTTGTTCGTAAAGAACAGCCGGGTGCGCTTTAAAAAAATGCGACGTAAAATAATTTTGGCCCTATGTTTTATGCAAAGGCGTAAAACATAAATTTTAATATTCCCTAGCTGCCTAATCAACTTCCAAGCTGTCTTGTTATTTGCATCGAACAGCGGAAAGGTCCTCCTCGCTACCAGCGAACAGCACATATTCTTTCACCATACCGTTGAAGGATGCACCAGCCCGTTGCAACCGATGAATTGTTTAAATGACAAGCTAAAAAAAGAATTTGAAGAGTAAAAGCGTGGATGATTGGTGTGGTGGTACGGAACGTTTCAGAGCGTTCTGAGGCGCAGGTAATGATTTGTGTGTTTTGATAGCCATAAAAATTAAAATTAGACTCGATCAATTTTTGCTAAGCTGTTCTACGCATCATCCTGGCAATTTGCAACTAACGCAGTTCGTTGCATGCTCATAAGCACAATTTGTCTTGTTTTGTCGCAATTAATGGCACCACTAAAACGTGTGCCTCGAAATGCTGCGGTACTACAACCGTGTAAACACCGGTTACTGTCTCAAATGCATGCAGAACATGCGTTTGAGCGAATTTGTCGTGGTTTGGAGGGAATGCTTTATTTAACACTCGCAGAACGACGTGCCGGTTCAAACGGCACAATACACGGCCAACTCTGCGTTATCGGTATGCGGCCTATTTCAATAAGATGGGAAAAAGTATAAAAATGCCACCAACCATCAAATAAACGGGCAGCCAATACGAATCAACATCAATCAACCGCTTTTCTCTCAGCAGCACGCTACGTCTCCCCAAATCACCTTTGTTCTCCACAATCACATCGTAATCGCCCTTTTCAAGATCATGGAAACGCCCGAAAAGCTTTTTGAAGCGCGAAAATGCCGCAATTTGTATCCAATTCACAAATCGTTCGTTTTCGCTGAGATCGACAACCTGGTCATCGCTTTGTTCAGTAGCAAGCGTGCCCGTTCTATTGGGCCAGCTGGGCGGCTTGGTCACCGCCACATCGGTTGACAGTGCCTTAATTCTCTTCTTGTGCGCACCCTTCGCAATTCCCTTCGTAGATGGCTCTATGCGTCCTTCGCTGCCCACCAACACCACGGTGTCAAAGGGCAGCGTGTCACTGATAAGTCCGCATGGATACACGATCTGTCCCTCGTCTCTGATAATCGGTTTGCATCGATCAAGATCAGTCCATTTCTTTCCATAGAGTTGGTCCTTACTGATACTGCGAGCATACAAGATGTGGTTCTGTGTGAAGTTATGGAATTTGACATAGAAATTGAGCGTCATTTTTCTGGGAACTGATATCGTGCCCGATGAGGGCAGCACGGCCTGAAAGGTGGTCATGTGCAAGTAACCTAGGACGATGGACAGGCCAATGCACGATACGCTGAGAAGAATGTACAAGGGAAACAAATTAAACGATGGTTTGTTGAACCCTACGGTGCGCTCCTCAAGAATGCGTCGAACATTGATGTTGAGGTACGGAAGCATGGGGGCTCTGAACAGTGTTGTTATGATCAAAATGATAAATAAAAATGGAAGGGGGGTGCGCGGATGTACGGCATCATAAAATAAATACCGCATTTGCTCCTTGCTACGTAAGTATGTTCATTTCTCTTCTCATACATCAAATTAAATATACTTTTCAGGTCCACTGAGACCGATCATGGCCATCAGCCTTTGGTTCACGGATCAAATTTGCTTTCAATTTCGGGTACTAAGGGTATCAGGAAGAACAAAAACCTTTACATCCTGAAAAAGAATTCTTAGGCGAGTATCGATTTGAAAACGGAACTTTGTCCACAACATGTTGTAATCGAACAACCTCATAAAGATCGGTCTTAGAAGTGTAGGAACCATATTCAAGTCTTGTAAATCCGCTACATCGTATTATTCTGCCAAGCGATTATTACTGCATAGCACTGTCATGATGTTCTGTAGCATACTTTCTTCCATTTTTGTATAAAAGTTTTTTACTCGCTTCACGTGCTACCCACTCTCAGTACCAGTACGGCTAACTCCCAACCATTTTAAATCCTTTACATTTAAACACGCACTTTTAACCACATGAAATTGTTCAGCACGGTAGATGCATAAGTACGTGCGTGAGCGTTGGAAGTGTCATTAAAATGAGAACTGCCCTATTCGGATTAAAATATCTAAAACAAAAACTAAGCAGGATTGAAATGGAATCAGCATACAGAAATAGTTTTATTTATCCATGTTCATGCCATTTTATGGATATAGCACGACCTGTTTTATTAAAAAGGATAATTTTACACCGCATTTAAACATTCGACGAGACCACTACGGTTTAAGATACAATGCTTTGTTTCTTAAGACCTATACAAATATATTTTGACCAACGTTACGGCAATTCTGACATTTCTACGGTAGAGCATTCCTTTATTTTTCAATTTAGGCCAACGGCATATTTTGACCATTTAAGGTAACAATGTGCATTCAAAGCACAAGAAAGTGTTTTCGACCATGCCAGCATTGCGATGCGTATCAAACAACTGCGGAGACATCTCAGAAGAGGAAATAAGCACTAACGATCAGAACAACATAACAATCCAAGACAATATACAACACGAACAGTACTTCATGCTAACGGTCGTTCTATTGTTAATCGTATTTGTATGGATCTCGGTGCTTTTCGCTTTACGGGTGGTTAAGAAAATGACTGCGATGATGGGCTGTACAACCGATCGAACACCGTGGTTAAACCATGAGCTTGATTTGGAATACCAAGGAATTGAAATCTCGGAGGATGAAATACTGATGAGTAGGAAGAAAAATTAAATTTTGTTGGCTGATTGCCGTACCTTTCGATTGAATCATTAAACAAGTTAAACTGACCGACATATCCTTCTCAAGTAACCTTAGAAATGAATTTAAAACGCAATGATTCATATTCACATGTGTGATAGCCATTTTTGATACCTGCGCTATTTCCGTTTACAAAACGAAAGAAAATATGATTACCTATTAAATGATACTTTTATTGTAATATCTTATAATGCGTTTTTTCATCGATTTTAGACCTTTCAGCACGGTTAACGAATTAATTCTCATTTGATTATCATGGCAAGTAAATGTATTTCTGATGAAAAAGCAGCGACTCATTTCTTCGTAGCAAGAGTTCCAAAACCTCTGCAATATACCGCCAAGGATGCTTTCCAGTATTCTAATTTGTTACATCTAAATCTATCCCAAACTATTTAAATATCTGAATTTAGTTACTTCATTGGTAGCAATTTTGTGCGGTCTCCCGCTCATGGTAATAATTACAGCCGTATTCTGTAATGATCATGAGTACCGAAGTGTGCCCGATAAATTTAATAAGCAATTACGCACATGCTCATGACAGCAAATAATTATTTTTTGATTATTTCCAAAAACATCCTATGCTGATCAAAAATATATCTTTCCATGACAGTAATGAAATGTTCTACGTCAAATGGCGTTTGACAATTCTTGCTGTTCGTTATGATAAATTCTCGGTTCTTATCAAGACTTGAAGTTCTTTCAATTTCTTTTATGGAAGAAATTTGACATAAATGTCAAAGTGCTATCCATTAAGGAAGGAACATTAATAAACCGTAAAAATACGGTGCTATATTTCATAATATTGCATAATGCTATGTATTGTGTTCTTAGCTGGTAAGAAATAGCAGTAAAATGATACGGGTGCAAATAAACAAACAAGCTTTTTGTGAAGAACGAAAAAGCACGGAGCACTTCAACACCGTTCTGTAACAGAAAGTGAAGTATATTGAAGAGAGGATAAATACCAAATTTACCAACTAATTCAGTTGCACCTCACGTGTCTTACGAAGAGTTATTGAAATCAGCAATATTTGATTAAAATTTACCTGTCAGTACTAAGCGTGTATCTCTACGGTGCAAAAAGACACATTTTCGTGAAAATACCGTTCAATATTTAGCAGCGGAAATAAACTGTACAAAAAATATTGAGATGAGTGAATACGATCTGTTGGGTATTGTAGGCATTATAATGCCATATTTTCCTTTTTATCACAATAAAGCAACAGCACATGATAAGAATACGTTACTATGCTTTTCTCAGTCACGGGCACAACTCTTTGCTCCGTTTTCGTACGTAGTACGCTTTATAAACAGTAATAACCAAATTATCTGCTAATACAACACGTAGTACGTTCCAGTAATTGCTAACATGCACAAGCTTGGCGGTATTAAAGGAGTAATCTGCACACAAAAATATTCTAGCGACTGTAACACGATATAATAAATACCAAAACATAGTGCAGCATGTAAGTGATATATAAACGCATTTGTAACAATTAAATTGCACCAGCTTTTTTGTCCGAATTTATGGTGCAGATTGCAATTCTATTTCCTTTCTGCGTAATTTTGCAAAAATTTGTTCAATCAGCGTGGTGCTTAAAATTTTGACAAATTAAAAATAATAAACACAAACGCAGATGTGCAGCAGTGTTTTCGATGATGAACACGCAATGCTATGTTGATGACACGTAATTATTCGTGGAATAACGTGTACGTTGACGGTTTTGTATTTGTTAAAATCACCAAACGGTGATTTACAGAACGTATTTGGTAAAAATACGGTGCAACTTACGTAGTAACACCGATTCGCACGGTAAATCTACTTAATCATTCATCTATCGGTAAATGTACATGTGATACATTTCTACTGATAAATTGAACTGCGAATTCGTAGCGAATATCCAACACAAGCGAAACGAGTAGACCATTCCTTTTTCATTTATTAAAATTGACAAAGTTAAATTTATGTACTAATACGGTAAATGAAAAATACTCTTTGCTCTCGTAACGTGTATAAATGCGAAAAACCTACAAGCTGTCGTGTTATCACTTGAAAACGGATTGTTAATCATGAATTGCAAAATCATGATTTTGAGTGCGGTGACCCATTTCATATTTTTTCACCCTGGTGTGCAAAAGGACCAAAAACACCGCGAAATGACGTATTCAATCCTTTATAGAAACATAAATGTTAGTAAGAGAGGAACAGTCGTGCTGGAGAACATTAATCTTGGTGTAAGGGAGCATAAGCTGACGGCAATCATGGGATCATCTGGGGCAGGCAAGACGAGCCTGCTGAAAGTGTTGAGTGGACATGAGATAAGTGGTGAAATCCTTATGAGAGGTGATACTATAAAAGATACGCGGTTTATTGAGATGGATGACGAGGATTATGCTGATGAGGATCCATCCGCACCAGATATGCAGGACGGAAGATCGCAGTCATTAAAAAGTAACGGTGTTTTTTCGTCGATGTACGGCATCGATACGCTGAAAGACTTTAGACTGGTGGACAACACCTACATGAGAAACGTATCGGCACTCGTCTACCAGTCCGATGTCTTGCCTTCCTTTTTCACTGTTAACGAGTATCTCACCTTTCTCTGCAAGCTGAGCGGAAGACCACTCAGCAACATAGACAGCCTACTCGCTGAGTTTGGTATGCTGAACAGGAAGAACTGCTTGATTGGAGAGACCGATAACGGGATAAGCGGCGGACAGCGAAAGCGCCTCAGCATCATTGCCGAGTTGGTGGCAAAGCCAGACATACTGTTTTTGGATGAACCAACTACCGGCCTAGACGTATTGAACGCATCCACCGTCATAAAATCGCTGAAGAACCGCGGAAAAACGGCGGTTCTAACAATCCACCAGCCGTCCTCCAACCTGTTTTTCATGTTTGACGACCTCATCGTGCTGCACGAAAAGCGAATTCTGTTGCACATCTGCACCGAAGACATTTTGAAATGGCACGAGGATAACTTCTTCAAGATGGGCCAGATGGTAAATCCGGCCGATTACCTCTTCACCGACATCTTAAGCACATGCCATTTTGAGGACGGTTCGTTTTACCGGATAGTTAAGGGCCGTAAGCACAGGATAGTGGGCTGCACAAAGAAATCGGAGTATGTGTACGGCACGAATCGTGTCTTAGACAGTTCGTTGGAGATGGGCGGCGCAGAGAATGAGGCGGTTAGCTCACGATACTCAGACACCAACCGCGACGAGCACCCCTTCGGTGCAACAGATGGCAAACAGACGGGCCACAGGCCCGAAAGGCCCTACAAACAGCGTTCTTTTGTGCACGAGTTCCTGATCCTGACCGCACGTAATTTTAAGATGCTGAGCGGGAATCAGCTCCTATGTTTTGCGCGGGTGATGCAGGCCACCGTGACGAGCATCATCATAGGAACAATTTATTTAAACATCAACAGCACTGAGCAACTCGTGTCTGAGAAGAACTCATCGGGCTTGTTGTACTTTCTTGTCATCAACATGATGTTTACGTGCTCGTTCGGTGGTGTGAGTGCATTTTATAAGGACGAGCACCTTGCATACCGAGAAACAAGGAGCAAGAAGTACGGCATACTGTGCTATTACCTGTCGAAGCTGCTTGCCGACCTGCCATTCGTCTTCCTGTACCCTGTTATTGTCTTTACCGTGATATACATGCTCGCAAATCTCTCATACTCGTACACACAGCTTGTGTGCTTTCATTGCACCGGTCTAACGCTGAGCTACCTGTGCCACACGGTCGGTCTGCTGTTTGGCGCTGCCTTTAAGGACCATTCGGTCACCCTGATAATGCTGCCGACCTTCATCACGCCCATCGTTACCATAAGCGGATTGATGGTCAGCACGGACAGTCTGATAGGGCCATACAAGATGATGCAATACATCTCACCAACGAGATACGCGTTCAACATCGTAATAAAGAACCATTTTGAGGGGGATCCAAGTGACGAAATGCTACGAGGGCTGGTCAACAGGTTCTGTTCGATCAGGACGTCCTTTGCTGCTTTGTTTATTATGATAGCGTTCTGCATAGTAACCGGATATTTCATGTTGAGATGGAAAATGTACCGGCTGACCAAGTGGTAGGGAACATGCAACAAGCACTACTGCAATGTTTGCACAGTACTACACATGCCTAATCAATCCTTTGGGCAGGCAGCAGCTGTGTAGATGAGATATGCACTCCAAACATGAAATAAACTTTTTACCCGTTTTCTGTGTGTTCGTGGAAATACAATCCTCATTTTGACATTGGCAAAGTGCGCCCTGAGAAACGGCCACATTTCCATTGCTGTGACTGGCCAAGCATTTCTTGGCACGAGGAGATTAGTAAACGTACTTTAGTCAAGAAAGGACCACCAGGACATTGAGGTGTGGCAAATCGGTCAGATAAACTTGTTTTATACGCTTGGTGCGTAAAACTAAGCAAACAGAACTGCACGTGACACGACGTGGCGTTCCTTGGAAATGTAAGCGTGCCGTACCAACCGTATCATTTCGCAACAAGGCGTAATTAACCATTTTAACAGAACCAGTCACCGTTCATACTTCACACCTCGCAAACATTTTTTTTGGTCCTTACCAACGAGCGGGCGTCTTTGTAAAATTTATTCCCTCCATTCTGCAATCAATTGCCCTGCAGAATTGGGATCGCCTCCAAAACTGAAGCGATTGATAGGGTGAGCCGTTATACCGAGTCTGTTTTGAAGAGCATGGTGTGTTAGCACAACTGTACCAATTTTTGATACGAAAATGAAAAATGACCAGGCAATCATTTTACGAGACTTTTCTTCAAAGCCTTTTATCCACCAAATGCACATTTTTACATCCTAGCACCCCAAAAACATCTTTTATCACCAACACTGGCGTACAAATACGATGTTGTGCCTGAAACAAGAATTAGAAAATTTTTAACGTGTGCTACGACACTCCGATCACAGAGCGGTGCAGAAAACTAAGCAGAAGCTTTTAATCAATCAGACAGTCCCTTCAGGAACTCTACTAGCATTGCACACGGTCTGCCAGAAATGTTGCCTGCAAACAGGGTGGTATTGTCGGTGCCCAGCATTCCAGCAATATCCAGGTGCACAAAGCTCTTCATCGTCACAAATTCCTTCAAAAATATTGCTGCGCTGCAGCTGCCAGCCTTATAACCACAGTTCTTCATGTCGGCCACATCCGATTCCATGCATTTCATGTACTTCTTATCCAAGGGCATCCGCCATCCCTTGTCCTCAACAGCCTGACCTGCCACCCTAATTCTCTCGCAGAGCTCGTCATCCTCGGTGTAAATGCCGTAATATTCGTTTCCAAGCGCGACCACACACGCGCCGGTCAGTGTCGACGCGGTCAAAATTGTCTTGGTATTGAACTCTTCGGCCAAGTTGAGCGCATCAGCAAGAATAAGCCGGCCCTCTGCATCGGTGTTGTTGATCTCAACGCTCTTTCCGTTCCGACCCACAATAACATCGCCGGGCTTGTTGGCATGGCCGCTCGGCAAATTTTCACATAACGGAATGATCACTTTGATATTGACACGCATTTTCTTCTGGGCTGCTGCCACAATGCTGGCAAACACAACAGCTCCGCCCATCATATCGGCCTTCATATCTTCCATTCCTTTCGAAGGCTTGAGCGAAATACCGCCACTATCAAAGGTTATTCCCTTGCCAACCATCACCACGTCGTATTTCCTGTCATCAGCAATCGTTTTTGTGCCGTTCTTGTTCTCGCCCGCGAGATCAATGCGCAGCGACTCGGTGCTTGCCGGTCTCAGGGTTGTTTCGGTATTTAGCGACCCTGTGTCACCGGCATCATTCAAATTTCGTCCCAGATACGTAAGCACAACCAGCTTGGGCTCCTCATTGCTACCCCTTGAGACGGACAGAAACAGATTCATCTTCATGTCCTCGATTGCCTTCCTGTCATAGATATCTGTGCCGATTTCCAGGTTGAAGTGCGAAATCACGTCCCTGACGTATTCGGTGAACAGCGTGGGTGTCATCAGATTTGCAGGTGTGAGCGAAAGGAACCTGGCCAAGTTCTGGGCACGCGCCCTAATCGAATCAGCGTTGGTAATATGCGGTGTGCAGCTTTTCTTCTTTATCATAAAGTCATACTTAAAACCGCCCAACAGGATGCCATCAGCAGCCGCCTCCACCATGTCCTCACAGTCAATTTCTACGTTCTCCACTTCGTATTTCTTCATTTCCTTGAGCGCCAGAGCTGCAGCATTGCGGATGTTAGCGTACGTAGGTGCCTCAACAGCACAGTATATCCGTTTTGTGATAGCGTCAATCCGGGTATCATCCTTTCCACCCGCCTTCATGAGTGTCAGGAACGATGAGTCTGTGTGGGCAGATAGAACGGTGTAATTATCATCCTTCTTCTTGTAGAACACCATAGTAAATGGTTTAGAGTCTTTCTGCTCGCTGGTGTAGATCCGTTTCCAGTCCAGAAGCATTTTTAGGGGTGCCCCACTTCTGCGATTTAGGTTGCAACACGTAAAAAGCATTAAATGGAATTGTAGGTAAATTTGCTGCTACGTCACCAACAGCCACGCTCACACAGTGCGTAAAATGCAAATTTAGCTCGTTATAACAACTTTTTGCTCAAATTTAATTAAGCCGAATAAACTGCAATGACACCAAAAATCAGTTAATTAATCAGAATTTACTTAACAAATAATTAAATTATCGTTTTTGAAGGCTATTTACCATGTCACACGTGCTGAGAATACATGGGCCGCAAACAACCTGGCAAACAAAACAACAGCAATGCAAGAAGGTGTGTTTTAAATGATAAATGAGAAGAACACACCGTGTATGCGAGCGAGCAGGTTCATTTTCGTATCGTGGTATTTACCGCTTTGGATCTGCTTCTCAAAACGGACAGGCACAGGGTGCAAAAGAGTGCTCGTAAAGGCACTAAAAATTGCCAATGATCAATTCTCAGCTAAATTACACAAATATTGCTGATATGTACTTTTCCATCAAAAATATGTTAATCTACCCTTTCATATCACTGCTGATATTTGCTGACCTGGTCCTGCCAATTATGTAATGATCCACTATGAACTTACCAAAAACTTATTACGGAAGTTTCATACTCGATATAAAGAACAGATAATATGGTTGAGATAGGAAGAAAAGTCATTTGGTTTGCATTTACTTGATTGGCACGTTTCTATTCTGTTTGGTTCTTTCCTTCTCTGGTTGTGCGTAAAATATTTTACGAATTGAACAAGATTTGAAAGTGTTCACGGTGTTACGAGCAAAAAGACGCGAATCAAGGCGATCATAACGGTTCGCAGCAGCGGAGTGATAGCAAATTTGCATGAAAACAAGAAGTGTGAGAAAGTGGTAGGAACAAATCGTTGTTGCTGCACCAGTAAAGAATGATGGTCACCATCTCAGCTCTACACCCATCTGCCAACCACTCTCTCGCAGTAACTACACATTTAGTTGTACGCACCGCTTGTAAATGACGGGAAGCAATTGCAAACTACGATGCAAATCGCAAAGCTAGGCATTTGAACCAAACAATTCTTTTCATAGCTTACTTTCTAAGTCCTGCTGCTGTTCCACCCCCTCAATGAACGTAGTGCACAAAACTGGTACCAAGTGTTGAGCAACTAGCCAAAATAAATTACCTTTTAGGCTGATGAGTTCAAACCAGTGCCGTCTCATCAGGTACTGCAACGCATTTAATTAAATTCGATTCTCATACCGTCGTACGCCATGCAAAATCCCTCCAAAGATTCAACCTGCCCAACGTGATGTGATAAACCGGTCAAAATTACCTTCTTCGGCTTTAAAAGATCAGCGTACCTCTTTACGTCCTGCAGATTGAGATGTCCCCGCACGTGCCTGTCTATCGTAAGGCAGTCTATTATGAGCACATCCCTGTGATAAAACTCTTCGGGAATCGGATGCAGATCGCTCGTATCCGAAATGTAAAGTATTTTATCATCAAGAAGAAACGCTAGCGACTTTATTCCGCCATGATCAACCTCAAAAGCCTGCACTTTGATACCACAGATCTCTTTGATCTGCTTGTCGCCCAGCACATTGGGATGAAAATACCCCCTGTGACCCGCATCACCCGGTTTTACGAAGTAGTACTCGTTTGATTTTTTGATGTAATCAAGCGTGAACTTGGACGAATATACGTTTTTCTTTCCCGTGCACATCATCAAATACGTATCAATGCCACCGATCGCATCGGCATGAGGATGCGTAATTACCAGCTCCGGTATTGCTGTGTTTTTGTACATGGACAGATACTGGTTGTACTGGGTGTAGAAATGCTTGCCGCAATCTATCAGGATGGACGAAGCGTTCTTGTTGACTATAACACTTACATTTGTGCGTTTTACCGTGTCGCACACTCTGCACGAGCCCGATAGCCGGCACTTGAGCGATGGTATGCCAGAGGATGGTCCGGTGCCCAGAAAAATTAATTCTGCCATGAGGCCGGGGGGTGAGCAAATCGCAATTTAATGCGCTGGACCGCCTGCCCGTCAACGTGGGCGTGCTAAATCAAACCGATGAATGGCAATAAATTTGATTGTGAGTCGTGTGCATCAAAATTTCGAAAACCACAGGATCACTAAACGGAGTATTCCCGGTTTGTGAAGGAATGGGAAGAGAAGTAATAGCGTGCCAATGTACGCACGAGTTATGGTGTTTACACCTCAAGCGCGGTACTATCAGCGTAAAATGCTTTGACAGGCCGTTTTAATTATCACTGTCGGGAACAACATCCACCGTGTCCATGTTAATTAACGAAAGCCTCACCAATAAAAGCAAATCCTCCGCTCTCACCAGCACCAAAAAACTTAACGTAGAAATTACTGCACTTTAAGCCAACCCTCTGCCTGTCATGGAGGGGCAAACAGCAGTTTCACATCACCACGTCTTTGTTGAACTGCACGAACATCAGGATGATAAACGCGCAGTCAGCATTGCTGGTGCCATCAACTTTAGGCAGCTTATTCTCCGTGTTTATGATAAGTTCCATTTATTACTCAATTCGTGGTTTAACGCCTTTTCAGCATCACACTCGAATTTTTGTTTTCTTTTCCTTTATCGCGTTTACCGGTATTTGCTCCTAGCGGATCAGAAAGGTGTGTAGAACAAGCAAACGTGTCTTCGGTGGAAGCGTGCTTGTTCAAATGCAACAAACCGTGGTTTAAAAACATTTAAGACCGCGGTAAGCGGCCCTAAAACACAATTGAGTTATTGTTTGGGGTCATGGCAGCAGACAAACGAGAATTTAATGTAAAATGTTTAAAATTCGGAGTACTTGATGTTGCCCTGCACATATAACATGTCTTTGGACACGGTTGCCTGTGCACAGAGAAACGTGAGCGGCTGAACGCTCCTAATCAGAACAAATCCGGCCACGGGGCGAACACCCGCCTCTTCCTCGTTCTTTGCGTACGATATGGCAACAATGCTGTCCTGCTCAGCACCTGCAGGTGTGGCAACGCACGTGTTCATTTTTCTCTGGGCTCCTAGCGGCAGCGCACTCGTAGGAGGCACAAACTTTTCACCAACCGACAGGATCTTGAGCTTGTCCGACAGTATGAACGGCGTGTACTTGCCCGTCTTCCCATGGAAGTAGTTGTATATGAGCGCATTCGTTTTGGCTTTCTTTACGTAGCCATAGCACGGCACAAATTCTTTGTTCCGTGGTTTTATGGTGTGGAACATTCGTTCATCGCCCACCACTACGAAATTGTCGTTCCTCTCCTCTTCCTGCACCACACACTCGTTCGGAAAGATTATCAAATGCAGGTCGTTCTCCTTCGTGTGCCCCAACACCTTGCTGCACAGCATGTCGTAGTATTCGCGGTTTTTGATTTCCGTGTCACCGTAGAAGTAGCACAGCTTTTCGTTCTGCACGTCATCATCGTAGCACACCAGGTTTTCAACCAACATGGTGCCCATCACACCGGGAAACACAAGAAAGCCCTGTGCAGGGTCAATTTCGCTTACCAGGACCTTCTTGCCCATCCGCACACAAAGATTGCACAGTGTTTGGATGAATGTACATCTGCCGTGGCCCACCACGTAGTACGTGCCGCTAAGCGCTGATGCCAGGTCAAATACACGTTCTATGTTTGACATGCTCGTGTATTGCAGCGCTATGTCATCGTTTAGTTCGACCACGCACCCACGAAATGTTGTGAAGAAGAGAGTGCCTGTAAATGTGTACGGATGATCGGTCAGAAGCTCCTGACCGAGAATGTCTAGGCTGCCGGTTACTACCCGCAGCGTGGCGGGCGTCTTTCCTGTTTCTAGGCGCAGTTCGTGTAGAGCAGGCACCTTCACTTGCATGGGCAGAACAAATCGCAGTTTTTTGTTTTGTCCTGATTCGGCACCATTAAAGAGTTGTTTGTGTTCCGAGAGCACCTCAGTGGTGTTTTGTGCCCTGTTCTCCTGTTTCGTTGGTATTTCATGATCACGAAGTGTATTTCCGCTTCGTTCCCCCGAATTATGCTGTGCCATCTCCAGCCCGTCCTAATTTACTTTTTGTTCCCTTGTCTGATTTAAAGACGCTCTACACGCGGTTTTACCTGAGCATGTGGTGTTCGCAGAGGACAGAACATACTACGATAGCATTTAGTGTGTGTAAGGCATGGGTTGCTGAGCTGTTTGGTTGTTCGCGCCGTTGGTATGCGCAGAATTACCGTATGCACGCCCTTGAACCGTTCCCATGATTTATCCGTAAGACATGAGCAAACATCGAAATACGTTCCACAACAAGATGATGCACAACAAAATTTGGCAGGTATTCATAGCACAACGTAATTTACGGTGTGGCAGTTCACCGATTTATTTGGCGAAGCGGTTAGAACGGATAGTCCGAAATAAAAAACGTTTTTCTGTGGTTTATAATAGGATGAGCATGTTTGACTGCCTGGTATTTTCTTCTTTGTGGTAAAACAAGTTTTGTGGCACAATGCCAAACGAACACGCACGCTTATCGCAAAAGGGTGCTGCAACGGATCACAATTCACCGTTCGGTCACCAGCGGTAGCTGCATATTCCACTTGCACCACTATTCCGAGTCGTAAGTGCTGAAATGCTTTGCAGAACGCATATGGTAAATCATAGCTCTTCTAAAACAGGGACCGTCCGAACATAAAGTGCAATTTCTCGGTTATCTCCACGTTTGCAAATCAATGCGTGCGGTGCACATTCTCATCTCTTAGCTCTTGCCAGCATGCCCACATAACATGCTGTACCGAACTACTTTCAATTCACGTGCAGGTCCAACTCACCAAATAATGAAACGTATGCGTTCAACTGCTCCTCATAACACAATTGATGAACATTACCAGCAGAATAAAATTCTTTACACACAGCGAAAAGAGCAAAATAGGTAAAAATGTGTATAGCATATTAAAAAAGTAAAATATTATTTAATAGGTAATTTAACTTTGTTCTGTTGCACAAGCAGAAATAGCGCAGTTAGTGCTGCAAATATTTTAAAATATTTTATCAACAGAATTTGTACGCTCCTCGATTTTTATGTTGCAGCGTGCCATTCGGGTATATTGAGGTATATTTCATGGTAATTTAGAAACTACCGGCTAGAAGTACGCAGCATAGCTCGCTCTTCAATGTCACCACAAAGCAGTCTTATGAACTCTTGAAATGCCCATGAACAGATACAGCAGCACATCACAGCGGGTGTTTCGCGTGTGCTCAATGCTTGACCAGAGACACGGGTACGCCGCAATTTCAGCTACAAGGTACTAAAATGGTAAATCAAAAAGTATAAAAAAGAGGAAGCACTCTTAGCTCATGCTTGCTGGTGCAAGAAAAGAATTGAACATAATCATGGGATACATTTTGAAGTTTTGTAGCTCTGGCGAGTTGCAGGAAAGTAACCATTTGATATGTAGAGATTTGAAGGAGACCAGGTTAGAAGCAATTGCTATGAATTCGGGAGCAGCGCACCATTTGGTGAGTGTATACGATTACGATGCCGTGAGAGATGAACTTGGCGTTTTTCATGCCTGTGACAGGCGAACAGGTGCCGTGTGTTGCAGCGGAGAGGACAAACATGCTGAGAGCGTTAGTTTGGAAATAGCGCGGATGGACCGACGTGCAAATTACAGAGTGATAGAACTGCCGGTAACACGTGCCCTGTACTCCAAGCTGCAAAAACTGACACATGCAAATTTAGATGTGGATCTAACCGATATTGAAGTGTACCATACTTTGATGTGCCTGCTATTCTGCTGGGATGAGCCCGAGGTTATCGCATTTGTGATCTGCAGCCATTTCCAGAGCAACCCGAGTTCGTACCAACGGTTACTGGCATACGACGCAGAGAGGAACAGATGCGGAGGGAGTGGTGCTCAGGCTTGCACGTTATCACAGGCTCTTTTGCACTTAGGAACGGTAATACGCTCAGGCATAAGCTTTCACCTAGCAAGCAGCGAATTTTTTAGCGAAACCGCTTTCTCAGGACATCATGACAACAAGAAGGCACTATCAATGCGGCTGCTGCTGCATGAGTTGCAGGTCGGTGTTTTTATCAATTTTCTGTTCATGAGCAGCGCATTCTTAGCTGCCAATGACAGACTGCTAGCTGAGAAATTTAATTACGATGAGGACGTGTCGCGATTGGAGGTGCAAATTAATTTTTTGGAACAATCACAGTGCTGTGACGGTGAAGCAGATTCAAAAGCGGTGCTGCAACAAAGACTGGCGGGTGTGGCAGACTCAAAATTTCTAAAACTCAGAAATGTGGTCAGAATTGTCCTGAACCTTGGCACAATCGATTTTATGCCTCAATTCAACTGCTTAACAGGTTTAACCAACAAGCTCTCTGTGCGGTATTTTCATCCCAGAGAGCGCTGTTACAGCGCTATCCCATCAACTCTGCCCGAAGTAGAAGTATCGTTTACATCCAGCATATCGCAAGGCTGCACATGCTATCTGTCAAACAATTTAACCGTGCTGACCATTTCTAACGCAATGATCAGCCACAACCTCTCCTTTGAGCCCAACATGCGCGTTCTGAGACTCAAAAACACGAGAATATGTGACGGACAGTGTATCGTTCTGAACACGCAGCTGAAATTAGCAGAATTTGTGGATGTTAACGGTTCTATCAGTCCCTGCGGAAACGGATGCTGCGGCACGGTTTGCCTGGATCAATCACTCGGTGGCAGTTTTTCTTACGAGGTCGATGAAGCGAACAGCAAAGTGAAATTAAGCATCACCAGTGCTATAGCAGATGGTGTTGAGCTTGAGCACAATGTTACGGATATCGTTTTGGACTGTGTTACAGTAAACGAAGAGGAAGTGCTTACACTGAACAGCGGCTTCACCAGCTTATCGATTCACGGCTGCACAGGCCGAATTAACTTTTTAGGATTTATGAACCTTGCCGAGTTACCCTTTGCGCAGGATGTTGGCTTCGATTACAGCGTTGATGAAGGAGAGGGATCGGCATTGGTGGTGATTGATGGACTAGAACTCGATTGTGACACGGAAATGAATCTGCAAATTACTTGTACAGAGCTTGTGGATGTTAGGACAGGCACCCACTGTCTGTTCATTGAATGCCAAAATTATCCGTGCCGATTGAGCTTGCAATCATGTACGGGCAAATTCGTTCTGGCAGGAGCAAGGTCTCTCGAAAGGTTGAGCATCGTTTTAAATGACCAGGACAATTTTATTCTTGATTTTGAGGAGGATCTATCGATGCTTAGGCACTTGAGCCTCTCATACCACAGTATACACGAGAAACTGATAGAAAGAATCTTACGGCTCGGGGTACGCCTTGAGGAGCTGGTAATACATTGCTCTGATCCGGATTATGCTGAGCATCATTCCAATCTTGGTGCAGATGAAGCGCCCTTGGGAGAACAAGAAGAAACTTTAGATGGGATGGAAATCGGCAATGACCAGCACGAAGTAACTCAATCACCCGATAATATGGGGAAGAGAGTCTCAGATGATGGGCAAAATGTGCTCTTTAGACATTTTATGGAGAATACTTCCGTACAAAGAACCTTGAGATCGTTAGAGGTGACAGGCTTCGGAGTTGCTGTGTTTGGCTGTGAAACACTGAGTTGCTTTCTAAATCTGAGTGAGCTGCACATTTCGTTCTACTCGCGTGATCTCAATTTTATTTTGGAGAGTCTACCCGTAAAGATTAGCTCTTTAACTGCGGTCTGTAGAACCGGATGTTATGGCGGACATCAAAGTATGAACATAAGCGCGAGAGCCTGTATGAAATTGAAAGGACATCCTATGCTGAGAGTCCTGCATATCAACGGTTGTTCTATCGGTAATATCGAGGTGCTGCTAGAGAATTTACCAATGCAGCTCGAGTCGCTATCACTCACTTTGAGCAGATCAAAATATGGAAGTAATGGAAAGAGCCTGTCGAAGGTTTGTCTAGTTGAACTTATTTTGAATTTCTCCGATTGGTGTCCTTCTGGTTTACTACCTGGTGAGATGGACAAGCACAAGGAACTTGAAGAGCTTCTGATCTTTTTTTCAAACTATGTTCATCTTACGTGTGCCAAGACCGTGGTGTGCGCTTATAATGGTCAAGGCTATGACATCGACCTGAACAAATTTAATTTTTTTAATGGATGCAGCCAAGCGTAAAATGGCGATGCTTACAGCGATTGAAACAACTGTTACTCTGAGGAAGATGCCTGTGATTATTTGGTAATGATGCTTTGCACAGAGTCTATCACGACTTATGTGCTGAGGTCGTTCTACGGCTGCAGCATACCTTTTTGCTGTGCTAGGTTGCTGCACGGGTCTCTTCATCAAACAAAGAGCAGCCGTGGTCAGTCCCAGCAAACCAAAAAAGCAGTTTTCTCGGATATCGTTGCTATGTGAGGATATAAATAAATGATTGAGTGATAAAACGGCCTGTTGCTCCTACGTATGCATTCTTCTGAGAACTGTTATGAGCCTTCAATCATGTCAGGCACCAGATGTAACCTTGGTGTTGTAAGGGCTTGATCGCATTCCCATGTTGTGGTTACTTCTACGGCTCAAGGTCATTAACTGTTCTGTTAATGGAGAGCCACGATAATGCATTCTTTCTTCTAAGCCAACATTTTGCTTCGCTTCCGTTCACACCACTTGTTTTACTCGGTAAGGATAAAAAATCAGTTTTTGCTAAAACTGTGCTATTTCTGCATTGTTGGTAGAGAATAGCTGAGTGCCCCTGAGAAAAGACGAAGTATTAGGTGTATGATTCTTTATTACACGCAAAATAAAAATGAGCGGATTTGCTGAGGGGTGTAATAACGTATTTTCCACCAATCAGTCTTTACTTGCCCTTATTTTCGTGCCATGATGATACCGGATAGGGATAGAACCAAGCTTGTTTGATTGTTCCCATAGTTATGGCTGACTGACCGTACCATCTCATAAAGATAAAAGGGTAGAATAGCAGATCTGCCATGCAAGATTCGAAATCATGCCGTTTCTGTGCGCAGTAAACATAATCCTGCGTTTACTGATGTACCCGGCTGGACACCTTTGGTGCTCATGGCAAAACGACTTTGGTAGAATTAGAAAAATAGAGCAGCTCCGATCAGAATGAAATTGAGGTTCACAAAAAGGCCGTCTTAACACACCAGCTGAGTAATCCATGCCAATTACAACAGGATCACCAAATAAACACCTCAGACAACTTTGTCAGCACCCTGTATCCGAGTAAAAATTTAATTAACCTTCCCCCTGATCTTCCTCTCCCAATGGCTTCTAACCCTGACAAGCCTGCTATGAACAGCACAGCTCACACAATATTGCAGTTTAACATAGGTCTTTGGCACCTCGTACGTCTCGTAAATGCTTGCTACCCTGATATCATCTGCAGCAGCCGCATCGATAAGATTCTTAACCTGGTATTTCACTATGCCTTTGTCTTTTGGGACCATTCGTGCGCAGTTGTCGCATCTTACGTTACCAGGATGTCCTCTGTTCTTCTTTGAGCGTCCGTTGTTTCGGCGTTTTTTCTCAATTAGAAAATCGTGCACTTACCATTTTGTACGGGGGTCATAAATTTTTTTTAAATTTTGTTCTGTACGCGAAGAATCGCGGGTTAAACTGCGCGGCAGGTGTGTTGAACAAAAATTTGATGATTAACAATAACACCCTACCTTACAACAAAGCGCTAGGTCAACACTTGCGTGGTTCTGATGGTTAACAGAGCAATCACAGGCGTATGGTCCCTTTGAATTAACTATACAAGAGCTTTAATTCATAGCTGCATATTTAAACTGACTCTTCTGTTTTTATTAGCTTTGGTGCGCGGACTATGTTCATTCTTTTGTCCAAACAATTTGCTGGGCAGCACCAAACCCGTTTCACGGAACAGGAAGTCACAGATACCAGCGAAGACTTGTGGTAATGACATATTCATCAAGACTAGTGTTAATGTCTGTAAGTACTTCATATATGGCACTCATTAGGGCCGTTTATTTCTCATCGAATCTTTCTCTGGTTATTTATCCGGTTCAGAACATAAAAATTAGTTTTCAGAGTTGAGTAGAGCATTTCTGCAGCCAGGTGCAAATTTCCAAGTGTGGATAAGCTCTGTCACAATGACAAATCAATAACTTACTATCCTGCTTAGGCTCGCAGTACACGTTAGAAAAGCAAATAGGTGCTCGGCAAGGATAAAATTTAATCGTATTTATTTGCTGTTTTTTGCTTCTGGACGCACAGTCTTTGCAGCGATGTGCTTTCACTAAAAGTACATTTGTTTATCTCTCAGGCAATACGCTACGGTTTGCAATCTCCGAATGGAACGGTGTATGATCGGATCGCTGTGTTCGTTTACAATTAATGGTTCGCTGCGTACGATGTGATATCAAACAATTGAGTACTTCGCTGTGTGATACAAGGTGGTGTAATTAATGATGTAATACCAGTATTAAGCAGTTCAATGATGTAACGGCACTCTAAGCTTGCTGCCAATTGCTGTTAACATCCGAGTTGTACATTTGTAATCGGTTACCAAGATCGATGCTGTAAAGAGCATCATGGCAACCAAAATGTGTTGTAATTGTCGATAGAACACTATGCCATAGATATAGCAGAATAAAAGGCCTGAAGAAAGCATCACGATTTCGTTTCTTTCATTTTTAGTAAATGGTGAAGCAACCGTGTGAAATGCAAAAACCGTTGTAGTCTTTCTGTTTTGATCGGCTGAGTTCTCAGGTAAAATAATTCTGACTTTAATTGTTTGAGACAAGAACTGTCATGGCACTGAGTTCAACGTGCTAGAAAATTCGTTTTGTATGTGAAATATGGCAGGTGAACAAACCAATGGCCAGAAGCCCTCCAAGTTTGGTACCGGTCCAGGCATTAAGAAAGGATAAACGAGCTCGGTACGTTTTTAAAAATACCACCGGGTGTTTCTCAGCACACGCTTCATACCGGTGGCACGTTGGTTAATATGATATTACAGGGATTTCCTTGTCTGAAAAGGCACAATCCGGTGTAATCATAGCCCGAACCTGCTTATTCCGTTTAAAACGATGTTTTGTGCTAATATCGGTGCAAACAGCTTCTTATACTGTTGCACGCCACATTTATCGCAATGATACGCTGATAAATACCAAGTTGCACAATTTTTGGTTCATTTGCACGTTCTTACACGTTCACTCAATTGTAGTAATCGGCTGGTCGTGAAGGCTTGATGAGATGAAGTGCCATCTTAACCACAGGTCAACCGATAATTCTTTACAAACCAACACGTAGCATATTTAACTGTGACTGCGTTGTCATATTCTACGAATATTACCGTTCCAACACTTTAACCATTATTTCCATCAAAATACTTCGCTATGAATTGTGTAAAGCAATCGAGCGGTAGAATATTTGCAGATAATACTACGTCTTTGTGCTAACACTGGCGAGCATCTCTTTAAGCAGCGATTACGCCATTTGTTCTTAATTCCACATCGTTTATAGAAGTATCAAACGATGTTTGAGCACGGCACTCTTCTTTTAGCTCTACCATAGGAGGTACTTGCCATACTTTGCGTAGATTTACCCGGCTGCTCCTTGGTACTTATTACGGTAGATGAGCGCAAGACACACGTAATGTGCAGGTATGTCCCTCGTATTGCGTTTTACAAAAATATACTTCTCTTCGTTATGCACACGGTACGCTCAAATTGCTTTTCACCTTTTTTATTTATAAAATATTCAATAAGCACTCCTAAACTGATAATTAACTCTTTTTATCGTTATTCGTCCGATTCGGCGATAAAGACATTTTATTGTTCAAAGAACAAAAAAGCGGCAAAACATGTATCACTCCACATTCCGCTCCGAACTACTCACTCATGTATTCATCACCGTATACCACAAATTTGTGTGCAATAGCTAATTTCTGTGCACAAATACTTGAGCTCGTACTAAAATACTCTTTTTACAGCCAAGTCCCGCTTGCCCACTGTGCTTTCACTTAATTCCGCATTTTTACCAATGCAGTAAATTGAAAAGTATTTATTGATGTGATATGCACCGCAATGGCATGTTCAAATTCGTATTGTGGTTCATTCTTTGGTTCACAAGACCATCGCTAGAGAAACTGTTGCAGAGTAAAGATGTTGAATTCGAAGTAAGTAACGGCAAATTTACTGAGAGTATCAGAATTAACCATCAAATCATCAATATGATACAGAACAGATCTTTGAGAAAAACGATGGCGGCCTATTTGTGCTGTTTTAATAAATTGTCTGATTTGTTGTCCAAGGCTGTGCTAAAATATTCTGGTGATATACCAGGGCTTGATCTGAAGTTCAAGGCAAACACAATTCGAATGATTGGGGCAGCCATGTCGAGCAGGCGAACGAAAAGCGGAGGTGCCGAAATTGTCAAAGTGGTAGAGCTGCGGACTGATGGAAAATGTCCATCCCATTACAAATCGGCAAAGAATGCCGTGGACGAAACGCACAGCATACCTGCAACTGATTTATCGCCACAAAAAAGAGTTGATCGTACCTCGGAATTAAATCGCGTATATGAACGAACGAAGCCGTCATTAGAACAATCGGAGGGAACTAAGCGGTGTTTAGCCCAAGCACCGGAAAGAGACGGCATGGCCGTATCCGATTCAGAAACAACGGCACAACGCTCACAGCAACAACTCAGTTCGGCAGAAACAAAGCACGATCACATGGGATGGCAGCTCGGACACCTGAAGCAACGGAGACTTATTCGGCCAGAGCAGCTGAAACAAGCAAAACCAAACGAAGAATGTCCAGAACTTGTTACAAAGGAGGAAGCACCTATGCCGCATGCCCGTTCAGATGGTGCAGTCTACGAAACAGCAGCAAAATCAGAGGATGAACGCAATACTTCAGTGTTAGCAGACTCAGAAACGATAATAAATGATGAATCACACGCTTCTACAGATCAGTGTTCAGTACCGATCGACGTAACACGTCCAGCACAGAAGTTGGAGCCGAGCTGGTTGAACAATCCAGAACAATTCTTTCGGCAAAATGCATTGGACACTGATCGTAACAAAAGTGTTGAGAAGTATATCGTGCCACAAAGACGGGGCAATTCTGGTGTATTTGCGGCTTCTGATTGCTCGTTTTCTCCTTTTGGCACTCTTTCAAAGAAATGTGAAAGAAAGAACAGCGTTTCTCAGGAAAATTATCGGCAAACGCTCAGCAACACCACAACTTCGGAGAATAGAAATGCCGACTCAGGCCACAAAAATGATAAAGAACGGGTTTCTAGGGTCAGGGAGTTTCCTCAATTTGCACCATACACAGGTAAACAGGCTTTAAAAATGGACTCGAGCACTTTCGTACGTCCTATAAACGGTAAAATGCAGAATACAGCAGGATCATTGCCAAATGGTCACGAAAAATATGCTACGGTCGTACAAAACACTCATGTTCGGTTCGATGTCACTCAAGTGTCAGAGACATCCTCATGCATTGGAACAAACCAAATAGCTCCCAGCAATGAACCGACTAAAAGCGTAGAACAGGATGATTCGGCAGTCACATGTACGAAATCAAGCGAGAACGAGCAGAACACAGCACCACCCGTGGAACAAAGTGGTTGTCAGCACCTGAGTGGTGAGTCGTGTTGCCGACCAGCATCATCTGTGCCACATGAGTTGGACACCACTGCCGGGCCAAGTGCCACAGGGAATGTTGATATTGCTGCCAATCCGAATTACTTAGCACATTTATCGTTTTACGCATCGGCGAACAAGGAATTGATTAAGACCTTCCTAGCAAATCTTAGAAGATGCTCCGCTGATTCACCTATGTTCGGTTCAATCCAATCGTACGAACTCGCTTATGACACAACGTTCTAACCAAAGAATAAACATGGACTTGTCATACCCGTTTTATCAGTTGCCAGAATACATGAACCTTGTTCAAAGGACACATCTCTCTGTCCGCTGCCTATCCATTCACAAATTGGTAAGTTGGAGATGAACCGTGTGGTATGAACGGACTGTTCACCAACCAACATTGCTGTTAGTGTGCGATCGTTTCACTGCTTTGTCTGTGCACGAGACCTGCCAATCGAGAGTGTTTGAGCTGTCAGAGCAGTTGAATGATCACAAACTGTTAATTATGATCGATTACTTCAAATACTTGGCAGTGATACAAAGTTAAAGCACCGATTGGCGAAGAAAGCGGAGCATTTTGACGAGTGCAGATATTCTGCTGTGTATGAACGGTTTCACAACATATAGCGTTATTAAATGGTGTTAAACGTTATTAAATGGTGTTAAACGTTATTAAATGGTGTTAAATGTTATTAAATGGTGTTAAATGCTATTAAATGGTGTTAAATGCTATTATATGCGTTCATTGCTGTACATGGTACATACATTGCTCATATACCGTGTGTTCTACTTTGTTTGCCATATTGGGCAATAATACCTCAGCATTGTGGGACATGCCCATGAGCAGCGGATCATCTGTAAATTTAAATGGCACAAAAACTTAAAATTGCTGTTTTCGCTATTTATTCAGGTGTTTACACTAAATTTAAACACGATCATACGGTGTACTCATTTTTACTGCCTGTGTACAAAAATAGGAAGTACTTTTAATTTCCTTTATTATTTGTACCAAACTATCCGTGCAAGAAGATGGAGTAGTAAATTACGGAACAAGCTCTTCAATTCCGAACCAGCTGTGCAAATTACCAGCTACCATAGATAAATTGCACTCTTTAACCCTGTGCCATCAGCATTTCTGCCATTAAAACACGTAAAGTGCGCACTTTAATTTACAGTTTCTGCTACTCGGCATATTTTGCACATTTATAGCTCAGTAGCGGTGGTATTCTCTGAACAAATTCTCTATGTCACAGCGTTCTCGTATCAAAGAGGTGCATCTCATTTTCTAATCCGTAACAGCGCAAATCCTTTGGGTGTATGAACGAGTAAATTGCTATTTTCACTGTTCTATGAATTAAATTGGCAAAGGATTGGTCTGCAACCATTGCACCGCAACAAACTGCCCTAAGAGACTCATAGCGGGAACAACCGCCCCAATACCTAATTTGAACGTACTTGCTCCACGATTACGATACGAACACGTTCACTGCCGCTGTCAGCGGCTCAAAGACTTATTAAAAGATTCGTTCTCTCAGATGTTAATACCGGGTATAATGGCCAATTCCTCTCACAAACACGCGCTACCGCTTCGATACGCTACATTTAGCGTTATACGTTCTTCTGTTCACGTACTAATTTGTTTGCACGCGATGCACAACGAACAAACCGCACATCAACCATTTCCTGATCTCACCAATCGACCTTGTGGTTCGAGGCAGCGGTGCAAGACGTGTTCCTACGATTTGTACGAATGCGCTCACATCCAAAACTTTCCTAGCCATTTTTTGATGTATTAACGAACCGTTGACCTATAAAATCGATATGATCGCAATTCATGATCAAATCACAATTAATTTAATTAACGTTCTTTGCTGGCCGTGAACAAAATTTGGAGTTAACGTGCTGTAACCGTGTGTGAAAAGCGCTGTTGGGCCCAAATACTCCTTTTTAAGACGCGCCCTATTTTTTGTTCGTTTTCCTGCCAATCAATCACACGCAGTGTAAAAGCACCAGACAGGGCAAACCTGCGTGCTACCCGCCCTCTCCACGATCTGATTGCACCGCTTTACCGTGTAATTTGAGGAGCTGCAACGAGCAAATAGTGATTTAATAAACGATCGAACAACAGATATGTGCTATAAATTAATTATCGGATCAGTTTTATGGCACAATTGGTGCATATTTTTGGAACGAAGAGCACTTGCTGCTTAGAAAAAGCAGTTCTAATTCTTACCGTGAACACGGTCCTACGCACCATCACCAGGAATTGTTGCCGTTAAGCAAGCAAGCCTATTTTTGCCCGTTTTAAGCACCTTTTAAATGATACATTAACCGTAAATGTACAAGCAATTGATCTAGAATTTATCACAAAAAAGGTATAAATACGTAGCGAAAACGCACCATATGCTGCACACTTTCATTTGCCTTGCTGCTATCGCTTGCGCAAGAATATGTCTCATCGGCGGAAGACCCAACCAACCCCCCAGCCAAATATGCCGTGAGCTAGGATGCCCAAGTGTTATGGCCACAACGCAGAACCTACCGCACTTACTTGATGTTCTAAGACGGTCAGGAGTTGAGGCAGCCGCTGTAAACGGATGGAACGGTGTTTACAGCGACCTTGTTCTCAGATCGAATGGCGCATTGGCACCCTACAACCCCCAAACAAACAACGCCAATGCCGCCTTCTGTGTATTTGGATATCAACAACCTGTCGGAACACCAGTGCCAGTCCCCTGTGCACAACCCTTACAGCCAACCTACCGCCCACCAACCATAGAGATCTCGTCCGCGTGTCTCAAGCCTCAGCAGCCCCACTCCCAATTGACGACCTTACAGCCAACCTACCGCCCACCAACCATAGAGATCTCTTCCACGTGTCTCAAGCCCCAGCAGCCCCACTCCCAATTGACGACCTTACAGCCAACCTACCGCCCACCAACCATAGAAATTGCATCTCCCTGTCACAGGCCTCAGCCGCATTCCCTGCCAGGCTATCCAAATGTGAACCGGTGCCTATTCAACATGAGCAATCCTTCCTATGATGACAGAATGTCACCAGACAGAAATACACACGCAGAATACTCAGATGTAGATGAGCACAGTCGCTATTCGGAACCATCGAGTGACACCAACAATGGTTTTTACAACCAACGGCCCCGGTCGCGGAGTCATTCAACCAATCAACTGTGGCCATCACCAATGCCCAAATGTCTACCGGTGAACATCTCAGCCTCTAGTCCCTGTGGATCAGTTCTGCCCAAGCAATGGCAACGCCATTGCTATCCAAAGGAGCACCACAGAAAGCCATTGTACCCGCTGATACGGTACAACTACAATTTCAACTACTACTACGTTGTCAATCCCTTTGAGGAGAACAACCATCCCAGCTTGTGTAAGAATTCGTACGTGTATCCGTACAAGAGGCACAGAAAGAGAAGAAAATGTCCGTTGATCCGAAAGCTTGAACATTGCATACGGTGCAAACCACATGAGCGGTGCATGGGGGAAGCATCGTTTTGTGATCCGTGCCAGAGAAAGGGATTTGATGTGAAAATTTGTAAAGAAAAAGAGGAAAGGAGCGATGAAAGATGTAAAGATAGATGTGAGGAAAGAAGTGAAGAAAGATTTGATGATAGAAGCGATGATAGAAGTTCATCTCACTGCCGTTTGAAGAGAGAAAGGGATTCGAGTGAAAGATCGATGTTCGAACGCGAAGGGGCTATCGCGTAGAGCAGGAGTCTGAAGTAAATAGAAGTACCAAAACCTTTTTATACCACATTTTGTATTTAATGCAGTGAGCGCGCTCGTTCTACGACACGCCTTGCTTTTGTTCCCATTTAATGCGGTAACGCGGTCAGGCACAACAAATGGACCAGAGAGAATTCGTGCAGTTCATGGATAATGGCAAAGCCCTTCACCAGGCGCATCCTCGAGCAGTTCATGAGAGAATTCGAGCAGTTCATGGATAATGGCAAAACACTTCACCAGGCGCATCCTCGAGCAGTTCATGGATAATGGCAAAGCCCTTCACCAAGCGCATCCTCGAGCAGTTCATGGATAATGGCAAAGCCCTTCACCAGGCGCATCCTCGAGCAGTTCATGGATAATGGCAAAGCCCTTCACCAGGCACATCCTCGAGCAGTTCATGAGAGAATTCGTGCAGTTCATGGATAATGGCAGAACGAGTGATCACAAAACTTAAAGCACTACAACACGCTCATCTCTCAGCCTGCACATGCCCATGCCGTAGAACACTCTGCGAACCGCCACAGGCACACTGAGCATAACAGAACCACTAAAAAGTACTCTTTTACTTTTATACAGCAATACACCGCATTTTGTACATGGCTGCTGTCTACGGTACGTGGACAGACTTGCTCATCGCGGTACGATTGCACCTCTGCTGCCTCTTCTGCTCCATCTCGCGCCCTACCAGCACCCTAACAAGCGTATTTCTTTGAATATGGTGCATAAAGTACACGCTGAACATCGATATGAAGAGCGCAAGCAGTAAGAGGAGGAATAGCGTTCGATAGGATGGTCTGAATCCTCGTTTGTATGCCATGATGGGCAAACGATTTTGAGAGATGATAGGACGGTTGAGATGACAGGTAAGGGTGCACACATGCATTTGCCTGTTGCACGTGTGGTTGGTTGAGAGGTTTTCAGCGAATTCTTCCCGGCTGCGAGCATTTCGTGCTAAAATTGGCCGTATGCGAGCGACTGCGTTTTTGGCAAGAATTGGACGAACAGTGTTTTGTTGCATTGGGCGATACGCCAGAGGATCCGTGGCAGCTAACAAAACCGTAATATTAGAGACGTGTGCACCGACATGAACGTAACGGCTAGCTCAGGGTTACACGGCAACTGCAGCATAGGTGAAGTCTTGTAGCAATTAATCGGTTTGAATTTGTTATTTTGTGTTTCATGACGTAAAATTTGGTCTTTGTGCAATTCGGCTGACGTTCCCGCCCAGAACTTTTTATCACCGGCAAAGAAATCATCAAAAGTGGGCCGCTCGTGTGGGACTTGAATATGAGCGGCCCATCTCTGCTTATTTGTTGGACGGGATAAAAACGTTGATGCTATCTGATCTTGTGGTGTGTCCTGGGCATTCAAATGAATAAATTAACAAAAAATTGACCAATAGCTGCTCCGTGCCGCACCTGACATCGGTCGAGGAGCGCAGCTGAAGGATAGTGAAAGGGGCACTGTGATGATCGGTAAGGCCCATGGTGAGGTAAATTTGTGGTCAAATAATTTCTTTTTGAAGAGCACTTTGTTTGGTGTGTGGTATGAGAAGATGAATAAACGTAATTTGGCAAAAAATGCTGCTGGCGGTTTTGGCGCTGATCATCGTTCCGTGTGAGATGAACGGCGCAGGGATGCGTACACAGAACAGTTTTTTGTAAAAAGTGGGACTGAAGGTGCACAACGAAACACGGAGGTAAACCGTGCGTGCCCATGCCAGATCATAACCTAACAAGCATTTAATTCAACCTATGACTGCTCATTCTTCTCTTCCTTAACGCTCTTTCCCGCTTTTATAATTTCGTCCACCATCAACAGCGTGCTGCTGACCATTCCAGCATTAAAAAGTGTTCGGCTCAGACCAACAAAGCAGTCCACCACGTTTCCGTCATCTGCCCGAATTGTTTTGTAAAGCTGGTACAGCGCCTCAGACACTGCTGTTCTGCCCTGGTTCGCGGCACTGAGCTGCTCTGACCAGCGCTTGAAATTCGTGGGCCCGCCTCTGACATAGAACGGTGCATTTTTCGTGAGCTCAACGATCTTAAGCGCGCTCTTCAGCGCAACCTGCACTCTGTCCATCTCGTAGCTGTTGCTGCCGTAGATCAGCACGGTCGAACACCCCGTGTACGGTGCTTTCGTCACGAACGTGTACGCCTTGTCCTTCTCCTCCTTGACCGTTATGCTGCCCGTATAACCAAGGCACTCCATGCGCACGTCATCGGTGGCCGTTACGAGCCTGCCACCGCACAGCCTCAGCAGCCGCTCCAAATTCCTCCGCTTCACTCTTCGCAGGCAAAGCATGCCCTTCAGCCTGTCAAGCGATGGCAGATCTATTCCCCGCTCGGTCATGAGCACGAGTTTTTTGCCCATGCCCTCCACGCTCTTCTTGAGCTCCAATATCCGGTCAATCTTCTTGTTCAGAATTTCTCGCTCACCTGCCACGAATTTCTCACGCTCGGCCGCGCTCTTGAAGTACAGATTGGTATTTATCTCCGGCTTTTCGTACTCGAGCGAAATGTTGCTGATCAGAATACACGCCTTCTCCACCTCCTTGGGCATCATCGGATGCCTGCCGCCATGATCAAGCACCAGTCCGTCTATGACCGTGCTCTCAGACGCATCACCATCCATTTTCATGGTCTCCACCATCTGCAGATTCGGCCTGTACGCCTTAAGCACAACATCCGTGAAATGCTGTGCCATATCCTCGTCCATCTTCGTGTTCAACACGTAAAACAGCATCTTCTTCAGATCGCCGTCTGTCAGCGCAACCTTCTCCCCATTTATCATCTCCATCAAAAGGTTCAGGTCCCTGAGAATCGCCTCATTGACCTTCAGCACGTTCTGGCCGGACGTGACCAGTCCAAACGCATTCTGAAAGACGAGCGAGCCAAACACAACAAACGTGCACACACCGTCACCGAGCAGATCATGGCTCTGCACAGCTGCCTTGTTGATTATGGTGGTCACCGGATGCGTGAACATCACGGAATCGAGAAGACTGCGCCCGTCGCGCAGCACCTTTATGCCCGCTGAGTTTATGAGCATTTTGGTGGTGCTTGCCGGTCCGAGCGAGCATGAGAACAGAGCGTTTAGGCCGGTGAACGCCGACAGGTTTATGCGGATTGCCTGGCCAGATTGCGTTATTTCGGTGTTTTTGCCGATTTGTTCCATTTTACTGAGGGTGCAAAAATTCTTCTCGTGAAGAACTGAGCCGTGGCCATGATCGGCCCGGTGGATAAAAAACGTGCTTGTTTGGGATGTTATTGCATGTAAGACAGAGAAAAATGCTTTGCAAAAGGAAGAGGTACAGGGAATATGCGTGAAGAGTGTATGTCCGCGCAGCTGCAAGATAGCACATGATACGGATCATGGAATACTCTCAACTGCTGGCGCACCTTGGTATCTGAGACAGAGGCTGCCATAATCCATGGGATTATTACGGCATTCCTGCAAACTGGGGGTATCCAAAAAAATGAATCGCGCGAAATCCTCAGTAGCACCGGTCCGAGGAGCGCACCTCGATTGAAATGTTCTTCGCTACACCACCTCACACCCATTTTTGTCGAACTGCCCCTATTTAAACAGCGCAGCGTGCTTTACCAAAAGTTTCGTACCAACCATTTATTAAAGAACCTTTCGCACCACACCTATAGCAACCGTTATGTCCTCATCCCGCACCGCAAAGCAGTCTCCCACCCTGATATACGCCTTCTTATCAATTTTAACCTTTCCCAGCGCCTTCTCGCCCTTCCTCACATACTCTGTCTTGTACACCTTCTCGCCCTTCTTGATCTGCAGCCCGAGCACTTTGACCGAAAGGCTGTTCATCTTGAGGTGCAGCACCGCTTTGTACCCCACGCTCAGCACGCCCTTGCAATCGAGAACGTTGAGCTGGCACGTGAACGTGTCCGTGCACGTTTCCATCGCATGTGCGAGCGCGTTGCCTATTTCAAGCGTGTCCGTGTTCACGCGTATCTTTACAATGTCACCGGCCCGTGCATCCTCGATCTCTACGTCCTCATCGTCCAGAATGGCATTGATGCTCACTTTGTACCCGCCCGGCAACGCAAACAGCTCATCGTTCTTCTTAACCATGCCCTCCTCGATCTTCACCTGCAACACGTTCTTGCTCTTGTCCAGGATGGTCAGCATTGTGCCACCAAACGGCCTCTCCACTCGTATCTTGTCCAGCATACCGAGCAGCGAATCACCCCTGTACCAGTCATCCTCATGTTCGTTGATGTCGTTGTAGTTGTCGCCCGTGACATTACACGCACTGGAGTGCTGGTCATCCGCCCGTCCATCAAACTCGTTCTCATACAGAACATTGATGCCTTCATACCCGCTCACCGGCACGTACATCACCTTTTTGAAGATTTTCCTCAGGAACACGTCCAGCTTCCCCACAATCTCCTTAAAGTACGTCGCCTCAAAGTTTCTCTGATCCATTTTGTTGATCACACATATGCAGTGCTTCACACCGCCCGCCTTCGCAAGTATAACATGCTCGCGTGTCTGTCCGCTCCGCTCAAACCCGGCCTCAAACTCGCCCTTTCGCGCCGATATCACCAGTACGGCCACATCTGCCTGGTTGGCCCCGCGTATCATGTCCGTTAAGTACAGCTTGTGGCCGGGCGTGTCCAGCAAATTGACACGGTTGTGCGGCAGGTCAAGGATGGTGCTGCACGTTTCAAGTGTCTTGCCCTTCTCGCGCTCGATCGGACTCGTGTCGGTGAGCCAGCTCAGATACCACGACTCTCTGTTGAGCGATCTGCTTTCCTCCTTGTATTTCTCCAGCAAACGAGAATCTACCAGGTTGAGAGACAGAAGAACGCGCCCGCTCAGTGTGCTTTTGCCCGCGTCCACGTGACCGATGAAGACCACGGATATTGTTGGCTTTTTGACCGACATGGGGCTCACAAAAATAAAACGGTTAAATCGCGCGTATGGCCCTGTTTGCCTGTCGGTGGGCATGATGCTCTGCTATGATGCGCAGACAGTCCTCGGATCGGCTTAAGGGGCCGTGCACCTTAGCACGGTATGACGGTCCACTAGAAAGGAGCAGCGCCACGGTGATACTGTGGCGTGGCACAACGGCTAGAAGTGACACGTCATGATCTTAGCAGGGCCGTCCAGGTGTAAAACCTGGCAACCACGCCGGTCCCTGTGAACAGCACCGTTTGTACCACGCTATTCATCCCACATCACCCATTTTCTTCATCACAACCGGTCCAGGTACCACCCACCGGTCAACAACAACCGCTCTAGCGCACCTCTCACGTTCCATACCAAACCATGGGTGCGCGGAGATCACCACAAAAAACGTGCCGTATGACAGGTGATGAGCGCTGTGCACCGGTGCAAAAACCGCACAACTACACGAACAATCCCGCTTGCTCAGCTCATACCTCAATTTTAATGTACGTGGTGCATTTCATTCTCTTGGTCATTTCTACCGTACGTGTTCGTGGTTTTGTTGCGGATCAGTGAGGATCCACCACGGGCATTACCGGTCAGCAACGGCAACACGTCCCATGTCGCTGAACATGCCGTACCCGTGAACATTGTGAGGTGCAATCCATGCGGGGTGAATTCGTGCCGTGAAGAAAACCAATTATGCAAAAATGAGCGCATTCATTGGTTATAGTGCAAATGAAAGGCATGAGCACCGCTCTGGACCAGAGAAGCACTCGTGTGAGGTGAAAATCGGATAAAACCAAAAAATAAAATGCGCTCATCCGACAGCACTCGTGTGCACACCGGCCGACATGTTCAAGACGTATAAGAACGGACACGTCACAAAGCGGTTTTATTGTACGCATCTAATCGTTCTCAGTGCATCGGCATCTTAAACAGCAACGAAAGCGCCATAGCAGCGATAAATACAAACACAAGCACACCCGGCCCCACCAGGTCATCGTACGGCCCAGGATTTCTTGCCCTAATTTTATGTGCCCGCCACATATACAAATACAACGCATACACGGCGAAGATGGTGCTCACCACGATGAACACCGCACCGCTTATCAGTGCTTTGTAGTCGCCCAGGCCGACCATCGCAGAGCCAAGGCCTCCGATGAAGATGCTGAAGTGCAGCCACGACAGAAATGTGCGCTCGTTGGCGAAGAACACCTTGGGCTCAACACGCACGGGTATGGCAATGCGCTT
Organism: Vavraia culicis subsp. floridensis; assembly: GCF_000192795.1. Lineage (NCBI taxonomy): Eukaryota > Fungi > Microsporidia > Pleistophoridae > Vavraia > Vavraia culicis. Next base: position 34,954 of record NW_007360617.1, on the reverse strand, counting down.
GTTGTCGATGGGGACCAACACACTTTTGGTGCTCTCGTCATCGTCGTGCTGAGCGGCGACCGTTTTTTTCGTAGATTTTGGGTGCTGAGCGGCGCTACGCTGAAGGTATGTGTGCTCGGCTCCGTGTGAGGGGCTTGTTCTACGCGATGCGTCTGCACTTGCGTGCACCGATGGGCCTTTCAGACCCACGCTCCTGTGAAGCGATTCGCCAGACGTGTTCCTGTTCAGCGATTCGCCCAGCATTGACTCGCTCCCCCCTGCCACGCATGACCCCTCCATCTTTGTCAGGCCCATCCGGTCGTGAACACACTCTCCGTACATCGCTCGTTCCGATGCACGCACACGGTCATTCCTCGCACCGCTGGAGCGTATCTGTTCGTATGTAAGGCCCGAGGCACAGTGCATGCATCCTGCAGAGGATGACATGCCCATGGCGGGTCTGTCCTCCTGCACGTGCTCATCACCCCTTACCACGCTTATTCTGCTGACGCTCTGTCCATCAGTGATGCCACAGCTGCTGTGTCTTAGGCCTGCTCGGCCGATGCCCTGCCCGTCCGTAGCGCTGTACTGCGCGCTCGCCCGATTCTGTTCATTTATATCGTGCCGTAAATTCCCTTCACTCCCTCTTCCCACATTATCACTGTTTTGCTGCCCTATTTGCGGTATCTCCACAAGCTCACCATCCTTAAACTCGTACCGCTTGTGCGGCGGGCTCTTAAAACTCTCTTTTTGTATGCCCACGCCCATCTGCGGCAACCAATACGGAATCATCTCCGTATTGTGCAGCACGGCCGTGCCGTGCATAAATTTGCTGAACTTGTGTACGTGCTCGATGAGGTGCTCGTACTCGCAGATCCACGTTTTCTGGTCGTCCTGCGTTTTGACCTCGAGAATGCCGTACGGGAACCGGCAGATCTCGTCTGACCGGAGGCTGTCGAACGGCCAGCTCAAGCCCTCACGCCGCCAGTTGAAGGGTGTGCTGCTGTCACCTGCACACTCCCTGATCATGACCAGATCCGTGTCGAGCGACAGTCTGATGTTGTTGCTCTCCGGCATTTGAAATGCCATGCGCCTGTAGAACGTGCGAACGCTCGGTCTCAGCTTCTTGTGGATGATCGAGTGCTGTATTTCGTTGTAAAGGCTGAGCGTGCTCAGCTTGTTCTCGTTCAGGGGCTCAACGTATTTCCACACGTTTTGTCCGTTTACGTATGCGTTTACGTGCTCCACCGGCATTTTGAAGCGCAGCTTTTTGCTTTGATAGCCTGTCCACCCGTCCTCGTGCCGTTTTCTCTCGATGAACACCACCTTGGGCTCGTCCAGCTTGTACCAGCGTATACGGATCGCTTCGCTCCCCTGCAGCTTGTGCAGGCGTGTGTTGTACGCCTCAAAGGACGCGTTGTCGTAGTACACGCTCGTTATCGCCGCATCGTGCTCCTTTGTCCACGAGTCGTAGTTCTCGTCGCTTGGATTGAAAATATAAACAGGCAAGTGCCGCAGGATGCACGCCTTCAGATCGTCTATGTTGTCGGGGTGCACCCAGTACTTCGCGGTGCGTCGTACGAACGTGCTGTTGCTTGGCTTGCTCTTTTTTCCCTCGCTCTTGCTCACAAGACCGATCAAACTCGCGCTGCGCTTCCTGTAGCGTAGAATGAGCCTGCTCACCGCGTACATAACGCGATCAACATCGGCCACGCTGCGCTTGTACCCCGCCAGCCGGCCCCTGTACGACCGGTACGCGCTGCGCTGCTTGAGCGCAATCTTAAAGCCCACAAGGTTCACTTTTATGAACTTGGTCAAAATTGCCACGTTCTCCCTGAGCAGGTCCAACTTCTTGTTGAACAGCCTGAGCTCGCGCTTGAGCTGCTTCTTGCGTCCCCGTGACGGGTTGGCAAGGATGTCCTTCAGGTTGGTGTAGCTCAGGTCATCGGTCCCGGGATCGGTGCCGCCGTCCAGCGCGGTTATGCGCATCAGCACTTCCTTCTCCAGCGTCTTCGCCCACACCGTCAGCTCGTCCTTGCGCTCGCTCACAAATTTGAACACCCTCTCCATCTCCGAGTGCGCAGTCCTGTCCACATCACTGCTGCCCACCAGCACCTCGTAATCGAGGTAGTGCTGTTCGTACGGAGCATACACGTTTTTTTTGTAGTACTTGTGGAAGTTCATAAATTAATGGACAGCGCTTTCTTTTATATTTTGATGTGAGACGGTTTTGTTTTGCACTTTTTGTCTTTTTGTTTGAGTGCTGATGCAAACGTTTTGTAGTATTTTGGGCGACAAGGGAATGATCGTGCGAAGAGGGGGCATGGGCGGGCGGCATGCGCTAAAAATGCTGCAACGCGCATTAACATAAAATGAAAAAATAGTGCGCATGGGCGGGCAACGAGGAGCATTGCGCGTTGCGAAAAGAACGAGAGCAGAGGTAAATCGTGCATGTAATGAACGAAAGATGCACAGCACTTGCTTACAACACCAACGAGAGTAAGGAACAGAACAAAACGGTGCTACGCCAGCAATCCTGGTGCGGTAAAGCAAATTCACTCCTCACACGTAAAATGAATGTGAAGAGCAAAGCTTTTACAAACGAAGTAGAGCAGCAAATGAATTATTAAGCGCATATTTGCTTTAAATTAGCACTAAGCACGCTTTAATACATTTCTGGTGGTGTAGCAAACACCAAATCAAGCCGTGTTACGTTGTCGGCTTGTATCACGGCCAAGCACCTCATCGCTACCACCACGGCCAAGCACCTCAAATCGCTACCACCACGGCCAAGCACCTCATCGCTACCACCACGGCCAAGCACTTTAAATCGCTCCGTGCCATAACACAAAATATTCTACTCCTGCTCACCGATATGCTATGAACACACCACCCACATCACAACACGCTATTCCTGTCCAATCATAACAATGCTTTCGCCCCTAACAGTCATAAACTCGCCACCAATCAGCAATCCTACATTCATATGCTCATCGAAGCCACACAACACGCCCTCCAGCCTGCTCCTGTCCCGCAGATAAATGCACACTTTCTCTTCCAAGTATGATTTGACGAGTTGCAGGGGATCTCTCATAAGGGTGGGACCACAAAAAATTTGAAGATGGTGCGTTCGAACGAAGAAGCAGATCAAATTAGGTGTGGTGTTGGGCAGGGCGTGAGGTGCTGAAACGAATGAATAGTGACGAATAATACGCTGTAAAACGATTTATAGGTACGGTATGTGCACAGCAATCATGTATAGCACATCGTTAAGCATTGTACTTGGCAATTAAATTGCCACGCTCGTTCGCGTGAGGCGCATCGCAGGCAAGACATGTTTGTAAAGCGGTTTGTGCATGCTCTTCATCACACGGGCGTGTTACCGTTCTAAAACGAAGCGTTGGGGCTAAAAATGCGAATAGCTGTGCACACCCGTACGCTCAAACGGAGCACTTCCTGTTCAGGCATCTCTTGTCATGTAATGTCCGATCAGGCGTGCTATAGCACCTTCAAATCAACCAAGTACCATTTTATCCCTCAATTACCGAAGAATAAGCACCTTGCACCGTAAAGCGATCCGTTCCAGACACCGTCTCGTGGCAGTGTTGGGGCCCTCGCTGCTGCTGCACGCCATACAACCCTTTATTTTTCTTTTGTGCCCACCATTCGAAAAAATGCTTCACAAATTTTTTATGGTCAAAAAGCAGAAAATGAAAGGCAAACGGAACGTGGTGCTTGACATTTTACGTAATAAAATTAAAAAGAGGTATGCAAAGGGTAAGCACAGCATGACAGGCCGTGAGGATGTTGGTGGTGATTTGGACAGTGAATGTGGTGTGGCAAGCAGTGAAACGGGTGGCTTGGAGGTGTTTGTACCGGGGAGATCGGTTAAACGTGCAGTGGTACGAACGAGTGCCGGGGATGGTGGTTCAATGGGTATTTCTGGTCGCGGAGCGGTGCTCAATGTTCAGAGTGGTGTGCACGTGCCGTGTGAACTGAGGAAAAAGACCGTTTTTGGTAGAGCGGCAGAACTTGAGAGCAACAGCAACGCAGTGAACAGCCCTGTGAGCAACAGCAACGCAGTGAACAGCCTTGTGAGCAACAGCAACGCAGTGAACAGCCCTGTGAGCAACAGCAACGCAGTGAACAGCCTTGTGAGCAACAGCAACGCAGTGAACAGCCCTGTGAGCAAAGGCAGTGCGCACGTAATCCTCAACTCTCACACCAATCCAATACCACACCAATCCACAATACACCACAATCCACCAGCCACACATACACCCCATCTCAAGAAGATCTCAGCATCTCTGCGCACGATTCACCGCTTCAACACCTTAAAAAATCGCAAAACATTCTTCAACCGCTCAAAACACATCATTGAGAGCATAACGAGGCGAAGAGTTGATTTAAATGATTTGAGGATGATTAAATGGTTGGATGGGCGGTATACGTTTGAAAGAGATGGGGATGACTTGGTGGTGTGTGGAGTGGGCGGATTGGTTGATAAACCGGGAAGTGGGATGGCTGCACTGTATGATGGCGATGTTGTTGGTGGCGTAGAGGGATCGGGCGGTGCTGCAGGTTATGATAAGACCGGGATTGATGGCAAAACCGTGCTGAGCAGCGTAACGGATGCTCATGCAAACACCAGAAACGATGCGGTGCATGGTACGAACCGAAGAGCATGCGAGGCGCACCACGGCAAAATCTCATTTCTATCGGCCGATGCGCCGCTTCAGCCCCAAAAACCGCCCGAAATTAAAAACAACCTGAAAACAAACGAAAGTGCGAGCGAAAAGTACCAGCGCATTCTCGACCGCATCAAAACGAGAGAAAATGCACGTAAAATGCAGTTTATTGCCCAGCAACACAACGAACCATCGTATTCGTTCAGTACCGACCTTATAAACACGTTCAGCCTGGAGGGCAGGACATGCTACGAATACGGCGAGTTGAAGCAGAGAATGAACTACGTGTGTAACATTGAGGACGAGATTGCGAAGATTGACGGGTTTGTAGTCGTAAACAGGAATGGCAAGCGGTACGTGATGCGTAGGAAGGAGTGACTGGTGGTGGACCGTAACTTAAATTTGTATGCCGTTGGTACCATGCGTACATGTTAATAAAGGCGATTGCACTTCAAAAGCGGTGCTGTGAGCTGTGTTTACCGCATTACTTGCCGTTCGGTATCTTTGCGCTCATTTCAGCAAAAATGGTTACATCCGGCCAGCAATTCTTCATTTTACCACTTCCCGCCGTATCAGCCCTTCCAAAATCACATCTCATTTATTTTGAACTTCTCTTCCTGTTCTACCCCTGGTTACCACCGTTCCCCGAACTAACAGCCCCACCGCTTGAAAAACAAACCATTTATTACCAACCGTACATTCAAATCTACCCCGCTCGTACACGAACAGTTCTGCACCCCTCTCTAATCCTTCACCACCTCCACATTTATGCTTTCATCCTCCTCCTTGCACTCTACCACCCTAAATCCTACGCTACGCACCAGCTCAACCAGCTCATCCTTTTCATACAAATGATAAAAACGCATTTGCCCCTTAGCCTGCCAGTCCACGAGGTATTCGTTGTCCTTTATCTTTACAAACTTGCGCCTACCCTGAGTGTCATCATTACCGCCATGCTTGTGCACGGCCCTAAGCGCCCAAACAATGATAAAACACGACCCGCCACTCCTCAACACCCGGTAGAGCTGCTCAACGCCTTGCCGGGCATTCTCCAAGTGGTGCACCACTGCACACGAAAGAACGGCATCAAATGACTCGTCCCTGAACGGCAGACATGATACATCGCATGCCATCAGTGTGAGTGCCTGGCAGTTGGCAGTGCGCACACATTCGTGCAGAAATGCACGTGTGTAGTCCACTCCTACGCTTGTTGGACAGAGATGCCGGCCGTTACCACAGCCTGCGTCTAGTATAAGTTTTCCTTGGTTCCGAGTGAGGAAGTCTGTGACGGATGGCCAGGGTTTATGGCGTGTTGAGGAGAATGCGTGGTGGTTGGTGGCATAGAAGGAGTGCACGTATTTTTGTTCGAAGGATGAGGGGGACATAAGGGCAGATTGAAGGGGTCGAATAAAACATGGAGGAACGGGTAGAACATGAAGGGACGGGTAGAACGCTAAGGAACGGGTAGAACATGGAGGGACGGGTAGAACGCTAAGGAACGGGTAAAACGTAAGGAATGGGTAGAACATGGAGGAACGTTCAAAAATAAAATGAAGAAACAAACAATTCATTTTAAATGACGAACAGCGCAACCACCGTCTTAAATCCTTGAAGTGAGGGGCCACAGCGCATTCAAAAGAATTTTACCGTACGGTAGACAAGCAAAAATATTCCGGTCACCCATCAATACACGGCGTAGAACACGCGCATTAATCGCATCTTTGCACCCAACCAATCATTTACCAAAACAACGCTTGCACAGTTCATTTTCATCCGGTCCGTGTTCCTGATCAAGGCATCACCTGCTCTATCCCAGTTTTAACCCCCTAACACAAATCGTTGCTCCAACCGAACTACGCCCAAAACATTCCAACCTCCCTTTTAACCCCCGTGCTCATTTCTTATTCTTCACACTTTCCCAATCTGTGCTCAACACCGTACCGCTACTCTCGCAAAAGCTCTTATCCATCGCTCGTTTCCTCTCATCGTCACCATCCCTGTACAACCTAACCAGCAACTCGTCCAAACTATCCTCCTTCTCGTTATCAACACTCGCATCACGCACATCATCACGTATCTCAACGGTAAGGCACGGCCACATCTCTTTCATGTCCTTTTGCAGCACGTACACGCCGTTGCTCAGCGCTACGCTGGTTACGCATTTATACAGGGCGTGGGTGTGCGAGGGCGTGCTGATCGATGATGGTGTTACCGTGATCGGTGTGTAGGGCCTGATGTACACGTGGCTCTGTGATTGGTGCCAATCGTAAAGTTTCATTTTTGAGGGATTGCCTTTGTTTTGTGTAATAAATGAGGGTTGACCGGCACTGGTTCAGCGTATGCACGCCGATTAGCCTTGCTACTGCATAGGTTGGTGCGTTACCTCCGTTCAGTCTTAAGTACCGGTGGGACAGCGTGTGCTGAGCACGGCACAGGGCGTGTCTGGAGCGAAGGATGTTGCGGTGTGCAAGGAGATGAGTACGCTTTTTGCTAAGAATGGTGCAATTTATGGATGGCTGATGCGTGAGGGGATGAATACGGTTTTTGCTAAGAATGGTGCAATTCAGCACGAGGTATTTCCGTAGAGGAGCGCACCAACAATTCATGTCTTTGCATATTCAATCGTACATTCTTTTTTACCAACTACGGTACCTCCTTTTCACCAACAAAGCATTTGTTCAATACAAAACAATTCAAATAAATACGCTTTGCAGTGCATTGGGACCGGCCGCACCAACCGATCTATGATCCGTGTGCACACCGTGGTCACGGTAGAAACGAAAGCTGATCGGTCAGTTCAAAGAAAGAGAATGTACCGCATCTTTTTGAAGTAAACTTAGAATTGTTTTTTAGTTCTTCTTCCAAGACACGCTCAGCTGTTCTTTATCATCGCAGCAGGTAAAAATAAAAATTTTAGCCCCATTTTTGCATAGAACGAAGAATTGAACTGCGCTATTTAATTTACTTGTCTGAGATGCGCCCTCATGGAAACAAAAAGGCAATTCAAAAACTGATTGGTCCGTTATGTAAAATAAATCCATAAATAACACTAAAACCACACGATTTTCAAATCAAAATATAATTCTTTAACCCCTACCAAAGGAGCAGAACAAGTAAAAAACTAATACAACGTATTATTGAAGAAAATATCATTTAATAGGTAACCATACCTTTACCGCCTTACAAACGGCAACAGCTCAGCTAGTAATAACAGTTTATACCATTTCTAGCGTGCTGGTACTTTTAAAGTATGTTTACTTACCACAAATTTATTTTGTTAAATTCAGGTGTACGCCAGGAAATAAAACGAATTAATTGTTTTTAACACTGTTAATGTTTAAGAACAGCCCTGTCATATCATCATTAAATGATGAGCACCCTTTCAAAGGTAGCGATTGTGCTGCTCTAATGATTTGTATCGTATTATTCATATAATTTGTACTGGCACAGTACATTGTATCCACGCTTTACGTTCCTAACGTATTTACTTCTCCTTTTCATTCTCATCCTCTTTTCTACGCACCTCGTCAGTCTCAGCTGTAATACTTCACAACAACATCCTCTTTTCTACGCACCTCGTCAGTCTCAGCTGTAATACTTCACAACAACATCCTCTTTTCTACGCACCTCGTCAGTCTCAGCTGTAGTACTTCACAACAACATCCTCTTTTCTACGCTCCTCGTCAGTCTCAGCTGTAATACTTCACAACAACATCCTCTTTTCTACGCACCTCGTCAGTCTCAGCTGTAATACTTCACAACAACATCCTCTTTTCTACGCACCTCCTCAACCAGCAAATGCTCGTTTATTCTCCGCTTCAAACCCTCATTTCGTACCATCACCATTTCCAATTAATCAACAAAAAAGCATTTGCATTTTCTTCACCCCCCTATGCAGAAAAAACCTGTTTTGCGCGGTAGAATACACCAGCTTGCACTCATCATCTCCTTCATCTTCCTGATCCTGCATCTTCTATACTCGCTATTTACGCAGCTCCATCTAGGCACCCTGATAATACTTACCACCCAGTGCATCCTGTACGGCACATCCTCGTACTACCACCTCACGTCTTTCAAGCACACGCGTACCGAGCGGCTTGCACAGCGAATCGATCATATGTGCATATTTCTGTTCATCGCCAGCGTGCACTCAAGCATGGCACTTACCCTCAAGCTGATGCACACCAAGCTGATATTGATGACCACGTGGATGATATTCGTGCTGGGAGCGACCAAAATATTTCTGGTGGAGAAGGTGGTTGAGGCGATCGATGTTGCGCTGTACATCGTGCATGGAATGTCTATCACCTTGTTTTTGAAGTTTGAAAGCTTGAGAAGTGTTTATAGGATGGTGCTTTCTTTGGGAGGACTGCTTTATGTGCTGGGCGGTATCGTTTTTGGACTGGAGAAGCCTGATTTGGTGCCCGCTGTTTACGGGTACCACGAACTTTTCCATACGTTGACAGTGCTGGCCAACGTGTGCTTCTTGATACCGATCATCATGTTTTACGTATCGTGGTAGAGCCGTAAGTAAACGCAGTTAACTGGTGTATTCGTACAATAAGACGTGTTTACTTGTCCGTTCTTCGTATTGCTTGTACACCTCTTGGTGCGTAGAGTGTATTTCACATATTTTTATTTATTTAACGTAATTTACTGGCAACAGCAGATCAGCTACGGAGTATTAGCGCACCTAGCAATTGCGTTTCATCCTTTTTATTTTTGGCAGGGTAAAAATATTAATTTGTAAATTTATTGGTACTTTGTTCACGCTCGCTCATCCTCCGTTTCAACAGCGCAGATAGGTACACTTCCTACGGGCCAGCTATACTTGCTCTCTTGCGATGCCCACTTATTTACTACCCTTGCCAATCTCAGACCGTCAAACTGTCCTTTTCGTTATAATTCACATATGCGTAGTATTCACCCATCGTGTAGTACCCCCTATCATACCCCCTACCATTTATGGCCCCCTTTTTACCAACCCCTCATGGAATGTCCAATTTGTTTCACTCCAACCAATTTCATAGCACAGTACCAATGCAAACATAAATTCTGCTTGAAATGCATGACAAGGGTGCTCTTTCTGTTCGATGACTGCAAATGCATGGTGTGCAAACGTGAAAGTGGACGTATCGTGGTGAGGGAAGAAGAAGATCGTGAGGAAAGGATCATTGATAAGAACGATGGTTGTGGCACAGATGATAAGAACGATAGCTGTGCTGAGCACAGTACTATCAGACATGGCGGTGCGAAGTACGGTGCTATCCCTGCTAGGCCGTGTTTACCCAACGAGAACACGGAACACAAAAATGGTGGCACGTGTACCGCTCACAACGGTGTGCACGACAGATTGGAAATACGGTGCGCACAGGCACTGGAAGACGTAAAACAGCTGCTGCTCCAGAAATGCAACAAATGCCCGCAAACACTGCCATCATTCGCATCGCTGCGCGAGCACTACAAAGAAGCGCATGCGCTCGTTCTGTGCATGCTGTGCCAGAACAACAAGAAATTGTTCAGCAGCGAGTACGAAGCGTTTGCACCGCGAGAACTGGCGGTGCACAACCGGTACGGCGACAGGAACGTAGGGTTCAAAGGGCACGTGTACTGCCCGTTTTGTAAGGAGTACTGCTATGACGAGCGGAGTGCACACAAGCACGCGATAAAGCAGCACTTTCTGTGCACGCTGTGCGATGCAAACGGGCTGCGGAACCGTTTTTATAGGGACAGCAAGGATTTGCAGATGCACTCGTACAACCTGCACTACACGTGCTTTCTGTGCAGGAATAATTTGTATTTTTACAGGGGAGAGGTTGTTGTGCACCTTGGAGAGGTGCATGGTATAAGGAAGCGTATGGAGGAGATAGCGGTTAAGAAGGATAGCACGGTGTACTTTGATCCGTATGCTGAGAGGGGTGTTAAGAGGAGCAGCAGGATTGTGAACAGGGATGGTGGTGTGGATGATAGGACGAGTAGGGGTGATAGGACGAGTAGGGGTGATAGGACTAGTAGGGATGATAGGACTAGTAGGGGTGATAGCTCGGCTAGAACGGGTGGAAATGGAAATACTGTTAATAACGGCAGCGCCAGGGGTAGCAACCGCACTGACAGCTGTGCCAATTCCAACAACACTTCCTCTTTCGCTCCTCATCACGGCTCTGCCAGTGCCAACAAGCACAAATCATATTTTTATGAAAGTACGGATGGCAAAAAGATAAATTTGGAATTTGTGGAGCATAACACCAAGAACAAGGTGAAAAAGGGAGAGATCGATAAAATAGAGAATGATGTGGCATTTCCATCGTTTGGTACGGATGGGCAGGGCAGTGGTACGTGTGACGGACCGGAGTACCTCAATTTAAGTATCATAAGGAACGAAAGGATGAATGAGCATCGAAAGGTGCAATCGATACAGAAAATAGTAAAAGGTGCGAAGAGCAGGGAGGTGTACAACATTGTAAATGAGTACGAGCACAGAAAGATGAGCATAAGAGAGTGCTATGATAGCATGTGCATGCTGGTGAGCAAGAGAGAGGCATTCTTGGTGTTGGACACGCTTATAAAGATGGGGCTGATGGACAGGGATGAGAGAAAGGCGTTCGAGTGCATCAAGAAGGAATGCGAGTTTCCGTGTTTTAAGAAGGGGGAGGATAAGAGCGGTACGGCTAGTGTGGTAAGGAAGGATAGGGAGGTGAAAATGAAGTTTATGGTACTGAATTTGAAGGGCGGTAAGAAGAAGGATGCGGGTTGAGGGATGCAATGACTGGTGCGGTATTACGAGATGAAGCGTAATGCGTATGGTACAACAAGATGGTACTTTGAGCTGCACGTCAATGATTTAATGACGGAAGAACTGGTAGTACCAGACAAGTACTTACTAATGGGCACGGCCAAGTGGTGCCGTATAATACGCTTTAAACCAAGCAGTTTGTAATACCGGTAACATCCTCAAAGAGCGTTTATCTGAAGGAAACGTTAAAAATATTTGTTTTTACTATTTTTTTGGTGCTGCACTACGTTTTCCTTAACTTACCGTATTCGTAAAAAAAAGCTATTTCTACATTCTTAACACGTATTGCTGTCGTTCTGGCAGCGTATCGTAATTTAGCATTTTAACTATTTTTACGTCCTTTACCTGTACTGCTACGTTTTTGGCGTGTTCAGGTACGTAAATCCGTTCTTTTTTCTAAAAAGCGTTCTAATACCGGTAAATGTACGAGCAGTTTGTTATTTTTGACCGCGTGTCCGTGCTGTTCTATGTTTGTTCACGCTTACCATTTACGCACCAATTCGATCGCAAAGAAATAGGGCATGCTCATACGCATCCATCCGATCAACACCGCCTAGATCGCATACCCTTCCTTGCATACACCGGGTCAGCTGTCACTCCTTTCGATATTCCATCATCAATTCAAAAAAATTTGCACCCACCCCCAATGATAGAAAAGTCGCTCGTGCTCCTCAAGCCCGATGCCATAAAAAGGCGCTTAATAGGCACAATCATATCAAGATACGAACAGAAGGGCCTTTACATCCACAGACTAAAACTGCTCCAACCATCGTATGAGTTGGTGGCCGAGCACTACGCCGAGCACAAATCTAAGTCGTTCTACAAAAAAATGGTAGAATATTTGAGCAGTAATACGGTAGTTGCGATGGTGGTGGCAGGTGAGGATGCGGTGGCAGCCGTTCGTAAGTTGAACGGTGTGACCGATCCGTTGAATGCCGAGTTGGGGAGTATTAGGGGTGATTATGGGATGTGCGTGGGTAGGAATGTAGTGCATGGCAGCGAGAGTGTGGAGGCCGGGGAGTGTGAGGTTAGGTTGTGGTTTGGCGAGGATGATGGGGAGGTTGATGTGTTTGATGCTCAGAATATTTATGAGGAAGATTAGTGAGTGCGTGGTGGGCAGAGTGTTATGGCTTAGGATTGAGGACGTACGATTTTTGCTTTGTGAGAAACTGTGTGGCTAGGGAATTTCATGATGAATAAAAAGCATGTTGAAGAATTTGTTGCAATGGGTGGTTCTAAGGACATTCTTGTAAATGTTCTTGGAGAAGAAATTAGAATAGGTTTTAACAAGAGTACGTTATTTATCACCTCATACATCGTGTCATAGCACGAAAAGGTTTTCTCTGATTTGCTGGCCCTTGGTTCATAAAGGGATCGGACTGATTCTTCCCACAATACATCGTGTCATAGCACAAAAAAGTTTTTATAATATGTTTATTTGCATACTCTCATCCACAAACTGGTTGAAATGTGATCAAAGTCTATAAATTAGTAAGCTGTCCGCTGTGTGATAGTTCGTTTTCTAGGGCTACTCCAACCAATGTTACCTCAACTAACAAACCACAATATTTTTCTTGAAATAATTGCGAAAGGCTTATATGTGGCGAGATTGCGCATAAATGGTAACCATGTCACATGCAGCATTCCGGTTCTGTCATAAGATTTATCTTGTTCAATAGTGCGATTCATAATTTAAAGTGGGCCATTGATTTCCAGGCATACTTACTACGCTGAGCTGGCTGAGGTGCACCGTACAACCACAGTGCCGATCACCTATGTTAATCTTTGATCGAGAACCATTGCATGGCAACGATGCAGAGCACTAGCTATCGCAGCGAATACACAACTGTGCTATGTAATCAGAACAGCCGTATTACGGCGTATCCTAGGATGAAGGTTCTTCCTTACATATTGATGATCTCTTTGATCGCCTTTTCATCAAATGTTGATTTAAGCTGCTCTATAAAATTATCGCTCTCCTTCGCCTTGGCAATAACGGGTGCTTTTTTCTCCTTCGGCTCCTCTTTCGCCATCTTCTCAATTATCACTGGTGCAGGATGCTTATTCACCACTTCTTTGATCTTTTCCTTTTCAATCACAATTTTCCTCCGCTTTGTGAGTGGCTGCTCTTCGCTCTCGCTCTCCTCGTTCTCAATCAGCTTTTTGGCATCAATCAGCATGAAATGCTGGCTCTTCGATTTGGTGCACGGTGCGAAGATGAACTGCTCTTTGAAATACGTGACGCAGAGATTGTCGTTTTTAAGTTGAAAGTGCCGTTCAGATACTTCGTGGATGCATGCTTGGTGAATTTGGTTGGTTTCGTCTTTCTCCATGGATGAGTCGCTTTCGATGTGGTAAAGTTCCTGGTAAGGGCGGCGACGTGACTTTTTTTGGCGTGTTGGTGCATCGGATGTATTTGAGGATGCATTCGTGAGTGGATCAGACAATGCGTTTTGGGACTTTCGCGTGAGTGAATCGATTAATGGAGATTTTTGTTCTCTTTGGTAGATTTCAGGCAACGATACGTCTCGTTGGTATGGATCGGGTGATGGTGCCTTCAGCTCTCTTTGGTATGGATCGGGTGATGGTGCCATCAGCTCTCTTTGGTAAGGATCAGGTGATGGTGCCATCAGCCCTCTTTGGTATGGATCGGGTGGTAGACCGCCATGTTCCCCTGAATATGGATCTGGTAACGGCCCCATAGGCATTTTTTGACGAGGATCAGACAAGGGCCCTGCAGGACCTCGCGTATACAAATCTGCCATGCGTGTGATAGCGCCGTTTTCAACATTGCCGTCTCCCTGTCCTGAATAGGCTGCCATATTAAGCCCAGAGACATATGCCGGCTGTTTATTGAGCAGGTTTTCTGTGATAGAGGGACTGCCATTATTTAGGATATTCTTATTGCCATTCATGCCGAACGAGTCCGTTCCCTCGTACGGGCCCTTCTTGAACATATTCGCAAGTTTGTTAGATCCCTGTTTCGGCCCACTACCCATCCCCGCAAAGAAACTCGCGCTGTTAGCCGCTTTGGCACCTGTGTTTTCTTTGTTTACCTCCTTATGCTCACCTTTACTACCCACGAACGAGAAGTTAAACGGAGAAAAATTCGTAGAATTACCTGTCGTACTCTCCTTCGTAGTTCCCTTACCTTCACCATCCGACTTATCCCTGCTAACGAACTCCATTTTCGTGTGTTTAAAGGCAGCAACTGCCTCCATCTTTTCATCCACACTAATATCCGCCTTATGACCCTTTACCGTAATGTCCTCGGCAGCCAGTCCCATCGAGAAGTAGCTGCGTGACCGATAAAAGTACACCACTCTATTCTTGATGATCACACCGTTGCGGTTTAATTCGTCCTTAGTGGTAGGCTTCAGCTCGAGGTTCAGTATTTTATCTTCCGATAACCCCACCAGTGAATCAGGCTCAGTGCGCAATTTGAGAACGCGTAATGTGTTGATGGAAAGAATGAACTGTAAAACGAACATATTTGGCAATGATAGGATGCTTTAGGCAGTTTTGTGCGTGTGTGATGTTCTGAAACGTATGTGTTTTACTTTGTGATTGCTGGTATTGGAGATGTGCTTGTTACGGGTGAGTGATTGTTTTTATACGTTCATTAAGCATCTACATAATTAGGTCACGTGTTTTTGGCAATTTATTTTGTTTGAAGAGGACCCTCTAGCACGGTTGTGAAAAATCATTATTTACCATGCATGATAAGTAAGTCTTTTTTCTCAAAGATATTTGTTTATCGCCATACCATATCATCCAGAACGCATGCTTTTCCGGTATTCCATCTAATTAATTGCAGCGTACCACCCCGATGCAACGTGTACATAACCTCACGGAATGACTTGAGATCTGCTATAAACACTCGCGATGCAAATATTTGGCCAACCAAACAGTGATAAGGCTTATTTGAACAGATGTTAAAGCTGTTCTCATGAATAAAATGAGGCTGAAAAAACAAAATGGAGCTAAACACAGTCATTGTTGCCATACCGGCACGAAGAAACATTCTAATATAGTATTGCGGTGATGCGCTCCAATAGTATCTTGAACAGCGTCTATAACAAGTGCTAAGAAATTTAATGAACCGGTTATTCGTACTAACCGCCATATTTAGAGCACGTCACGCATCCTACGATAAGAAAGTGTTACAACGTATGCAGCTCTCATGTTCTGTTAGACACTTAGTATTTAAGCACGCTTTTAAGGCACGCGCATAGCTGTTCATGAGAACGTAACAATTTAAAGCAATTGATATGCTCTTTTGATGCACAACACCGAATGGATCGAATTGGTTTGCCTCAGTGCTAAAATGTTTTACGTTTTTGATCAGGAATTTTTGTTTATTTGTTTCGTATCGTGCGATCTGTACGAGTTGAAGTGGATTGATTGCGAGTATCGGGGTAGAGAGGGTGCTTATCAGAATGAGAAGAACATTTGCTGTGTTTGGAATATTCCACCGTGAAGAAGTGTCTGTGCCATATTACTACATCTCATCAGAAAACCGTATTTTGTTCTAACACCATTTATAATGATAGTTTTTCCTTAGAGATGGGCAAATTATCAATTACTAGGAATGATGCATTTGTTGCTGAAGTACGTTTATTTATCTTCTCATATCAGCGCACTCAGACACACCTTTCTGGTCATGCAAGGAATGATGTACCTGTTCAAATGTGCATACACCAATCAAACGGATAGATTGTTTTACTTGCTCATCATGTGATACATACGTACCACCATGAAGCAACATCACTAACCAGGAGAAATCAGCGAAACAATCTCTTATGTTCTGAAAATACGTTTCAAAGAACGATCTTGTCATAAAACAGTGAGCAGGCCATTGAATCATAGCATGTTCATTAATCATCTTGCCTCCAGCACTATCCCACTTCCCGTTCTGCCGCTTCAAAATGCACTTTTGCAAATATTTTATACTTTCGGTTTATCGCATTCAAAGCAATTCCAAGCATTGAACAGAATCTAATTTACTTAGCCCTTGCTCATTCTCGGTACTACAATGCTGCACACACGACCACACATCTACAAATCCATGCGCTTTCACTCCACGGATAATATTTGGGTAGACACGCGTGGCTTGACCGTAAACTCAACGACCAACAACAAGTCATGCATAACAGGCAGTGCAGTAAAGGGCAACATTTACTTTGAGGTGCTCGTTAACAAGCCACATGTAAGAATAGGCCTGGCACCAAAAGATCATAAATTGTACGGCCCGCTTGGTTTGGAAGATTCATACGCATTTGGCAGTTCAAAGGGCTACAAGTACCATAAAGGTGTCCGTAACGCGTATGCACACAAGTTTGGTGCCGATGATGTGATTAGTGTGTTGAAAGTTGAGCACTTCCTTAAATTCTTTGTTAATGGTGTTGATCTAGGCATCGCATATCATGATTTGTATGGTAAGGAGTATTTCCCTGCACTGAGCTTTTACGATGGTGGATCTGTGACTGTTAATTTTGGGCCGTGTTTTGCGTATGATAATGTGATTAGGTACGAGGCAATGGTTTAGTTAATGGTTGAGTGCGATAGCGTAATTAGATTATCATTGAGAACGGAAAATTTGTTTAATGTTGATATGGTAGAGACAACCTTTGGAATATGTGAATTAACTTATACGTTTAATATTGCATATGTGTAGGGATTATTGTGACGTATTTGTGTATGACAATGTGATCAGATTGGCGTTTAAGACTGGCTGCGCTTACATCTCATGACATGACCGTATTTGTAGAGTTTAAATTTGTTGGTGTATAAAGTGAGGTATGCGCTAAAAATGTACAAATAATTTATTTAAGCAATACTTTGCGTTCTATGCACCTTCTTCAGCATTGCCTTCTGTCTCTCTTGCTTTTTCCTTACCATTATTACCCGCAGTGCGCTCTTCTGTTCCCTTACCCGTATCCCCTGCCTCGTCACCAGCACCTTTCTCAGTCTCTTCACCAGCACCTTTCTCGGTCTCTTCGCCAGCACCTTCCTCGGTCTCTTCACCAGCACCTTCCTCGGTCTCTTCACCAGCACCTTTCTCAGTCTCTTCGCCAGTAGGATTCGCGCCCTGTTCCTCACCAGGTTGCACAACATATATGCGGTAACCTGGCACTGTGCTGCCCTCCTGTGCATCCTCATCTGCAGTTTCATCCTCAGATTGCCCACCTAACCAAGAATCTTCTTTGTTATTATCCGAACCACCGCTTGTCATAGTAAGAGTCCCAGAAGAGGAGTCCTCCTCTGACCCTTCATCCGACAGACAGTACCAAACTATAGCAGGAACAACTATCAGGAGAACACAGGCCACTGCAATAACAATAATGGTTAAACATTTCATGGAATGTAAAAAAGAACAGTATTTATATTTTTTGTGAAGCGCACGTGCAAATAGCCGTAAACCTGCAAATCACAAGTCAACTACGAATATTTGCAAATAATTCGAAGAAACGGTTCAATCAAGAAATCACCGTGTCAACAAAATGCACCCTTTCACGTTGCCCCTTTTAGAAGGGCGCATATGATTCGATTACTGATCATCATGGAAGTATAATTTACTGCCAATGAAAGCATGTTCGAGGATGCGTATCATGTGTGCAACACCCAGCATGTTGTATAATGAATAATAAATTTATTTGTCGTTTCATTTATGGCTGGTTGTTATACAATTGATGAAAAATAGTTTTGCTGAGCCGATTACGCTTTTTAACCTCGTTACATTGTCGTATACAATCGTGTATTTGATTTGTGTTGGAAGTAAAATCAAAATTATGCTTTGAACAGGCGTATTGTGCTAAGCGCATCAGCTTGTTCAAAAGGGGAATACATCAGATAAAATATGATGAACATTTCAGGTCTACAACGAGTACCTGATTAATCAGTACCGTATAAAACGTGTTAAAAAGTTTGAGCCTGATACAGACAGGATATCAGTTATGATACTCAGCACGGACATCAGTGGTAAAATAAAACGGTAAAATTTTTTATTGATCGTACTGTAGAACATGTACGTTATGTGGATATCGCATTTAATACGTGCTTTATGTTGAGATTAGCGAGTGATTATTTTACTTGCAATACATTTTGGAATGGTGCTGATTCTGCAGGGGAGAGCATACTTTCGTATTATGATTGGTTAATGGCATTGATCAATACCGTGATAGATACTTTAATTAGAGGTGTTTTTGCTCTTTTATCGCTTTAATTAAATATTACGTAGCCAGTTACCTTAATTTGTTGTTAACGTCTGTTCAGAACGCGTACTAAACTGTTGGTATTGGGCATACCTTCTTAAAAAAGTAAGTTGAGGGTTTTCTACTAAAATTATGCTCTGAGGAATACTTTTAATGGTTGAAACTAGTAGTGCGGTAATATAAATAAAATAAATTACGTGGCACATTGCAATTGATGTTGATGGAGGAGACGGACGAATAATTTTAATGTTGTTGAATGGGGATGTGTGAATTCAGAAGTATAAACCAGACATTTAGAATAACACATGCTTTTGAAAAAGCGTCATCTATTTGCTTAATACTATGATTTGAGGGCCTATGTGCTGCAAAAATAGAAATGCTGTTCAGTACCGGCAAAATAACATTTTATGAATCGTTTTACCCACCGCTTGGTTATGCCATATTTATAATGCTAGTGTGTTGTTCTATTGGTTTGTATTAAGACCTTCTATAGATTTATTATTTCTCCAATTCTTGCAGGATTATTTTGGTAAATTTCAGCTTCAGGTTAATTCTAAACATCATCCATTAATTACCTCGTGTCAGGTTTCTCTTCCTCAGGCTTGTTCTCTTCTGCCCTTTCATCATCAGCTTTCTCCTCATCAGCCTTCTCTTTCTCAGGCTTGTTCTCTTCTGCCTTTTCATCATCAGCCTTCTCTTTCTCAGGCTTGTTCTCTTCTGCCTTTTCATCATCAGCCTTCTCTTTCTCAGACTTGTTCTCTTCTGCCTTTTCATCATCAGCCTTCTCCTCATCAGCTTTCTCCTCATCAGCTTTCTCCTCATCAGCCTTCTCTTCTTCAGGCTTGTTCTCTTCTGCCTTTTCACCTTCAGCTTTCTCCTCATCAGCCTTCTCTTCCTCAGCCTTCTCTTCTTCAGGCTTGTTCTCTTCTGCCTTTTCACCTTCAGCTTTCTCCTCATCAGCCTTCTCTTCCTCAGGCTTGTTCTCTTCTACTTTCTCACCATTAGCTTTCTCTATTGAATTTCCATTACTAGGTTTACCATTACACGGCACTTCACCATCTTGAATACTTTTTCCGGAATTGACTTCACCGGAATTAATCGGACATGTTCCTTTTGTACCCTGATTAGCACCACATGGCTTGTTTTCACTCGGTTTATTTTCAGTAGGTTTATTTTCGCCAGGCTTGTTTTCACCCGGTTCATTTTCACCCGGTTTATTTTCGCCAGGTTTGTTTTCAGTAGGGTTGTTTTCGCCGGGTTTATTTTCACCCGGTTTACTTTCGCCAGGCTTGTTTTCATCGGGTTTATTTGCCTCCGGTTTATTTTCGCCAGGCTTGTTTTCACCCGGTTCATTTTCAGCAGGCTTGTTTTCATCGGGTTTATTTGCCTCCGGTTTATTTTCGCCAGGCTTGTTTTCACCCGGTTTATTTTCAGCAGGCTTGTTTTCGCCGGGTTTATTTTCACCCGGTTTATTTTCGCCAGGTTTGTTTTCAGTAGGGTTGTTTTCGCCAGGTTTGTTTTCAGTAGGGTTGTTTTCGCCGGGTTTATTTTCAGCAGGCTTGTTTTCAGCAGGCTTGTTTTCAGCAGGCTTGTTTTCATCGGGTTTATTTTCACCCGGTTTACTTTCGCCAGGCTTGTTTTCACCCGGTTCATTTTCAGCAGGCTTGTTTTCATCGGGTTTATTTGCCTCCGGTTTATTTTCGCCAGGCTTGTTTTCACCCGGTTTATTTTCAGCAGGCTTGTTTTCATCGGGTTTATTTTCACCCGGTTTACTTTCGCCAGGCTTGTTTTCAGTAGGCTTGTTTTCAGCGGGGTTGTTTTCGCCAGGTTGACCCTCATCAAACCATTCTGCTTCCTCTATCGTATCAGGCTTTTCTGGACTTTCATTGTCATCATTAGTTGCTTTACCCGGTCCACTGTTCTTGCCATTACCAGCATTCTTTCCTTTGGATAACAATCCAGGATCTATAGAATCACTATCATCACTTTTCTTATTCTTTAACAATAAAGGAATACCAATAGCCAAAAGCATAAACAATCCCAATAATAATAAAGCTAACAAAGGAATTAAAAACATACTTTCTTTTCACATTCCATATTTATAGTTTTATATATTTTACAGCACCCAATAATTTTTGCTTTAATTAATTTTGATAACCTGTCTTGTAACTTACAATAGAAGAAAAACCAATCGTATTTGCAGTCAATTATCGTTGACAGACATACAATGTCATGGTCTAATCACGTGGAACCATAAACTATTCATCAACTCTTTACCACATGACAAATCATTAACACATGATGATCCAAAAACTAATACAATATCGCAATGCCATGCCATATGGCAGTATTTAAACCCTTTGTTCACAACGTCCTTTCCAGCAATTTGATATCATACGATTCACAATAAGCCAAAATGATTATAAAAGCGTTCATCCAGACAATTTACGATAACTCCACACTATGTTTGTTTTTAACCTAACACTTATCGTATTTTTTACTCAGCAAATCGCTAAAATCGCTAATTCCATATGTCGAAGATTTTCTATTCGATTATGGGATGTGGTACAAGTATTCAGGGCAGATACTCCCAACTAAAACGAATTGTAAAATTTACATTGCAAAAGAGTAACAAATAAATTACACGGTATTATTACTTCTAACACATAATACACGTGGATCAGGAATATTATGGTGGAAGTAAATAACTATTTTATTCAGTTGACTAGAACATGAAAAAGCGTGCCTTTCATCTGATGTGCGTATCAAGCGGTCATTCGCACTACGTGTCATAGTTATCAGTTCCACAAGCTCACCTGTCAAAATACGTCTCAGACGTTTTGTTATTATAAGCTGGTTCACATCAGTGATCCCCTAATATTTCATAAAATCTATCTGTGATATTAACAAAGTGTAGCTTGCCATGCTAATGTGGCATAACCGAGCAAATGGCCAACATAAAATGACACCATCCTAATCTCCTTCATCTCATGAAAAATACTAATTTATTGTTCACATGTATGGTTTTCTCCTTACGAGCGACCATGAGGACAGCAAATACATTCACAAGGTGATGGTGACTTGTTCAATTTACGAGGTTTTTCCTTTTCTGCTTTCTTGTTGCTATTTTCGACAGATTTTGAAGGGTCCTTTTCATCCGCATCTTTTAGTTTAATTTTACCATCATCTGGTTGTTCCTTATTTTGACTGTTGCCGTCATCTTCTTCTTTTACATTGTCTTTATTCTCACCGTCGTTTTCATTTCCATTTTCTTTCCCTTTGTTTTTCTTTTTCTGTTTATTCTCATCTAGTGGTTGCTTACCTTCACCTTCATTTTTATTGGGAGATTCGTCTTTTTTACCGTTTTTGTTTGCATTGCGGTTGTTCTTATCTTTCTCTTTTGCTGGCACGTCTCCCTTCATTTTATCTGCTTCACTGTTCTTATCTTTCTCTTTTGCTGGCACATCTCCCTTCATTTTATCTGCTTCACTGTTCTTATCTTTCTCTTTTGCTGGCACATCTCCCTTCATTTTATCTCCTTCGCTGTTCTTATCTTTACCGTTAATATCACTCTCTCCAGGCTCTGGATGCTTTTCCGGTTTGTTAAGATTTCTTTTCTGGTTGTTATCTTTGTCAGTTTGTTTTTTTGATTGTGCTTTGTTAGTATTTTGTTGTTGATTGCTACTATCTGGCGAGTTTTTGGAATCATCAGGTGTTTGCTTCTTGCCAGGCTTTAGAGAACCATCCGGTGATTTTTCACCCAATTCTGGGGTTCTATTAAGAGGTTTTACGCTCTCATTGTTTCGATTGTGACTTGGTAAATCCTTCTGTCGAGGATTCTTTTGTGTGTTAGATGGTGTTTGATTTGGTGACTTTGGCGATTTATTCCGCAAATTTGTTGATTGGTTTTTATCAGTATCGTTTTTTTGTGAAGTCGAGTGTTGCGGGTTTTTCGGAGTAGAATCAGGTCGTTGTGGACTTGAAGGATTTGGCTTTTGTCCTGGGCCTGGTTGTTGTTGCGGGTTTTTCGGAGTAGAATCAGGTCGTTGTGGACTTGAAGGATTTGGCTTTTGTCCTGGGCCTGGCTGTTTTTGTGGACTTGAAGGACTAGGCTTTTGTCCTGGGCCTGGCTGTTTTTGTGGACTTGAAGGATTTGGCTTTTGTCCTGGGCCTGGCTGTTGTTGCGGGTTTTTCGGAGTAGAACCAGGTTGTTGTGGACTTGAAGGACTAGGCTTTTGTCCTGGGCCTGGCTGTTTTTGTGGACTAGAAGGGTTTGGCTTTTGTCCTGGGCCTGGCTGTTGTTGCTGGTTTTTCGGAGTAGAACCAGGTTGTTGTGGGTTTGGCTGTTGTTGCCGGTTTTTTGGTTGTTTTGCATTATTTTTGTTCTTCTGTGAGCTTGGACGTCTTGACGACGGATCAGATTGCTTTAGTTCATCCATTGCTGTTTGTTTTTCCAGATTATGTTTTTCGTCTGGTTTAGCGTTTGGATGTGAATTTTCATCGACACTTTTATCAGAATTATTCTCGTCAGTTTGACCGT
This sequence comes from Vavraia culicis subsp. floridensis, assembly GCF_000192795.1. Classification (NCBI taxonomy): domain Eukaryota; kingdom Fungi; phylum Microsporidia; family Pleistophoridae; genus Vavraia; species Vavraia culicis. Next base: position 11,740 of record NW_007360617.1, on the reverse strand, counting down.
TTTCATCTCTCTTGGAGGGATAATTTGGTGCATCCGAATTATTTTCAGTAGGTCGATTGTTTCCTTCTTTTTTAGCAGGGTCATCTGGTGCATCCGTGTCGCCGTCAGGATTTTGTAAATCACCATCTGCCTTTGTGGGGTCATCTGGTGCATCCGTGTCGCCGTCAGGATTTTGTAAATCACCATCTGCCTTTGTGGGGTCATCTGGTGTATCCGTATCGCCATCAGGATTTTGGTCACTGTTTGGCTTTGCATCTTTACTGGGATTGTCTTTGTTTTTCATCATATCGAGCAATTTTGGTCCTGCAATAGCTGTAAACAAGCCAATAGCAGCCAGCATAGCAAGAACAAGGAGAAGCAAAAGCATATATCATTTTCAACATTCGGTATTTATATCTTATATAGGAGGCAATATCAGCATATATTTGTACTTGATATGCGTGTCTACTATTGAGATGTAAAGACGTGGTAGTTCTGAGTCATATTAAGATATAAACGAGTTTTACGCATCAATTCCTGATAACAGGTCGAAATAAAATGTAAATGCAGTGATTGATGGTGTTTACATCTGCTGTGTCAATAATATTGATCAAACGTTACACCCCTTTATTTCATATTAACAGCATGATTGCTTCAATATCGCTCATTTGTTTTATTGCTATTGCAATCTAAGGAGAGCATATTTCTTAATATTGACATGTAGAGGTAACACTTTGAGGATATTCTAGCTGTTAACAAATAGCATTCTCTGCAACTAATTCGAAACATACCAAATATTTTTTATAAACACCATATTTACATTTTTCGTCGAGTCAATTCCAATTCCAGTATCCTATATTTTCACACCATGCATCACTTAAGTTTTCCATTTGCGATTTCAACAATTTTTACCAACTTCCCACTTTAAATATTCCTAAGCACATATTTATATTCTTGACACACTCCTTAAACGTTCCTATTTACTCATACCTTGCTTGTCAGGACTGCTTCTGATCGCGGAATGTAAGCTGTTGTTGGTCACCTCACTAACATACACCCGTCCGATATCTGCATGAAATTAAATTTACTAACTAACAAGTCGTTTCTTACATTAAAACACATTCCCGTCATACTCCCCGTTCTAAGCTGAAAGATTTTTACTGTAATCCTGCCACCTAAAAATACATGAAAAGTACTATGATTATATTCTTTTTATTCTAATTCTGCTATAAAGCATTTCTATGTCGGTTTTAAGGCAAATTATTTCCTATTTGGATATTTCTGTGCTGGTTAGGGGTCCTCTGCTGGCATGAAGTGGTAATAGCTCTACACCTATATCATTCAATACGATTCTTCTCATTACGATCCTGTTACAACCATTGAGGTTGGCAACGATTGGTTCGTGTACACGCCACATCAAAGCCATCTTGACAATATAAAGAATTCTAGTATGTCCATTTCCATAACGGTTTATGATCACTCCCAAAAAAAGTAATGAATATTTCGCAAAATGCTGACATGTGTGCGTTTGTGTCCTTCATTATTGCATGGCTGATAAACACAGAGATTGTGTCAGAAAATAAGTGAATGTAACAACGAATAAGTGTTCGTGTCAAGGACTGAGCGATCGCGCCATCAAAATATCAAAATTATCTACCGTCATTATACGAGAAAAGCGCGAATTGAATAAGTGGTCTCTGCCAAGTAGACTTACAAACAGCCACGTCTCAGGTTGTAGTTCATTTCGTACACAAAGCGCTATAAAAAAGACTTTAAATCACATTATGACATGGTTATATCACACATATTTGTTCGAACATCCCACCATTCTGAACTATGTTTTACCATCAACACAGAAAGGAAGTGTAAATGATCGCATCTGAACACGAAAACCGTGATTAACGGACAAGCACACATGATATGCCTGTCCGTACCAAAGGAGGTTTGATTTCAATAAAGGATGGCGAATTAGCAAGGAACATAGTTAAAAAACCAATCAAATACGATTTTTTGATGATTATTTTGTATGGCAGATGATACCCCATTTCAAATTAACAATCTGTTTTTTGCTGGGTCTATGCTTGGTCTGTGATGTACCCGTGTGTAGAAGTATTTATGGGATTTAATGTATGAAAGATAAATAAACGATTTTTAATAAAAAATTTATTTACGTTCTCAGCTCTTTTATGAGTATGGTTTGTAAATTAATGGGAAAATAGTTCAGAAATACTCCTTGATAAACGCACCATAGCAGATTATAAATCTTGGTGGCTGGTATACCATATATTAAGGGTAACGATCAATGTGCCATCTTGCAGATTCTTCCCAGGGTTACATACGCTTTATGAGTTATTCCATCACCACCATAGATCGGATTGCCGCTCTATTGTAAATGTGCCACGTTCTGTTCCTTTTGTAAACCCCTTTTAAATTGCTGTTCTGCACGTATTTGGTACCAAGATAAATGAGTGGTGCGAAATAAACTGTTACAGAGCATAGGGCTGTTGTGCTACGATGGACCATGAAACATGTACTTTAAACGTATCACGGCTGCAGTTTACTTCTTGTTCCTCTGCACTTATTCATACTCATGGTTGTGGTAGGATCCGTTGAGTAAACACACTGAGAAACTTTCTCATGTCGTTACGGCTTGCTCGCTAAGCACCGTTAACAAGGATTCAACGCAGTAACTGATTGGTGTTAACGATAACCGCTATCATTTATGCTTTATTTTTGTGCTCTGAGGCTGAAAAACACGGCTAAACGACGTAGGTCATTTTTTGTGATATGAATCAGAAAACGTTCTATCATGTGAAATAATACCAGATTAGACAGCGCATACGCGGATGACCGTGAAGATGCATCAGAATAAACATGGTTCCGTGCACCAGGTCGTTTACAAACCTATCAACCGCTAGACATTGAAATGTCAGTATGGATGGACATATATCACAGAGCACCCGTTCACCATCCAGAGTTGTGATCCTAAGCATCTGCCTACGATCCAAAGCTATGGCCCAGGCTGTAAATAACCTCACCTTCAAGCAATTCATGCGCTAATCTAAGCCTATACTCGTACAAATCCTTACTACCGAAAGACATGTGCGTCCCAAAGATTCGGTTCCTTGCATACAAACAGACAAAGAGTCCACAGTCATAACCGTTGCACTGTCTCGGATATTTCCTTGCAACCATTACGTACTTTACGGTCTTCAGATTTTTGGCCGCACGTTCACACTCCAAGTACTCGATGATGTCGAGTACCGTGCGATTATCAGCATACAGCGAGTCATAGTACTCTACCTCTCTGCTGTTAACATCTATGCTAATGAACACCCAATGGTTATTTTGATGTACAGGAATGAAGATGTAGTCATTTAAGAATATATTTTCATCTTTCGTATACTTCTGCACCCATTTAATACCCCTCGCCTTCAACGATGTGTAGAAATACGTTGAAAATACGTACACGTTTGTTCCAAAGGTAGCAGCGTATATTTTTACCAGATTAAAATAAAAATTAATTATTTTATCGTTAAACCACTGGTTCGTCAGTAAAATGCAGTACTCTTCCGCTCCTACATCCATGTGATCCTTTACCACACGCTTGTTTATATTCCTATGGATGTACTTCATCAGTTTTGTTCGATTTGTGAACCATGGATTGTTCATGTGTCGGGGCCAGGATTATTTTATCCCTCAATTACGAATTGAGGCGAATCAGTGCTAAGGCACAGCGGTGACGAAGGAGGGTAAAACAGAGAATAGGAAAATGTGTAGCATTTGAAGTTGATTAAGGATGTATAGGATGGCCACGTTACGTGCACATATTTCCAAAGATATCAGTAAATTAGCAACAAAGGTGTTTATTGGTAATGTATATTTCATGCGGTAGTGCATTCCTTAATCATCGTAGTTTTACTCGCTTTTCATTCTTAAAAATGATCAGTCCTGGTTTTACGAATGGAATGGAATTTTGTGGAATACGCTAATTGATTGGTTTGTAGCAACACATACTCGTGGATCTATATGGCTTGGTTCTTATAACGAGGAGACGTTGTTTACAAACAGTTCTATTCAAGTATACCATGAAATAGTTGTGGTATATCCTATATGAATCAGAGGTGGACACATAAACACCTCTTGTAAGGTCTGGTTGTACAGAAGAGCCAGTTTACCAAAAATAAATTGACATTTTTACACGAACTGAAGATTTACTACTCGTGTAGTAAATCTTATTCGAATAGAATGGCAGTGATAAGTGAATCAATTTCATGGCATACAATGGTGTTATTCAGTATTGATGAAGTGTGAAAAACATTTAGCCTATAACTAGTTATTGAATAGCTTACAAAGCGCAGCAATTTCGTTCAAACGTAGGGATAGGATGAATATTTGAGCAAAGGAAAGCATAGAATTGATCGCAGACCACCAGCATGTACAAAAATGCTTTTGGTGTCGGATGGTGGTGTAATGTACTGATACATCTCAGAAAGGTGGCATGTTAGGCTTGAGATAACCCACATTCCAAAACAAAATATTGAATGCATGTTGTTTGGATAGAAGGTAGCAATCACATCTAAGATTCCGCGCCACTCACCGTAGTTGTTGTGTTTATCGTTCTTTGTGCACCGGGTCATTATCTGTATGATAGCCAATTACAACGTAGAGCGGGTAGCCTTTTCATACAAATGTACGATAATTGAAGACAACAAGTTCGATAAAATGATCATTTAGCACACTTATTTGTATTTTACTCTTTGATTCCATCTTATCGGTCAGGTCTAACTATTTTGTTCACTTGTCAATGAAGAAAACTCGAATGTACCGTCATTTCAGACCAGCGAAGCACACTGAAAAATATACTGGAAAAACAACAACGACAAACAACTGTTATTACACCATCAGATGAAATTCTATCTCTCAGTCTTTTCCTCAGGATTTCAAATACACAACTGGTCTTGGCTTATAGAAGTGGTCACGCATTCGCAACAAACAGTATGAGGCGCCCTTGCCTTACTGTTGGCTAGGCCAGTAGTGAATATTTAAATTGAAAATACTGAAGCTGCAAGACGCGAGGGAGTGTTTGATGAGTTCTAACTTTTTTCATAGCCATAAAAATATTTTTATAACCCGTAGGAGAAACTGTAATGAAAATTTTTGGTTAAAGTATCCTTCGCTGGTGTTGGGAATGCTTTTTTGTAAAATAATATCCATCAAACTGAGTTTATTTAGGTGTTGCTAGTATGGCAAGATAAATAAATTACTTTTAGCAAAAGATTGTCTAAAAGACAATAATGCACAAATTGGCATAAAGACACCGTGAGAATAAAATTTTTTAGAGAATTCGGGTTTATTTAAGGAAGAGTTTTTCATCGCTTACACACATCTAATAGTTTTTTTGTGTTACAAAATGGGATTTCTATAAATTTGTGATCCAAAATTGTTCTAATGACAGAAAAAGCATATTACCAAATTAGAATCCACAAAATATAAAAAGGGAGCATTTATGGTGAGGTTATAATGGATCTAGACTGGAATAACATCGATATCGAAGTTGTTAATCGTAATAAGAGGTACAAGCAAAAAAGAATAAAATTGATATCTGATGCCTGTGGACATGCTGAACAGGGTTTATTAGCAATCATGGGACCGAGCGGAAGTGGAAAATCGACATTGATAAAGGCATTGGCCGGTAGAGTACCCAGAGGTGCTGCATCTACCGGTGTAGTAACTCTGAATGGCGTCGAAAGAGACATTAAAACATGGAGAAATCTGATTGGATACGTTGACCAGGATGATGCCGTCTATGAAACGTTGACTGCACGCGAAACCGTCAAGTATGCAGCTTGGTTCAAACTGAAGGATAAAAGTATTGATGTGGATAAAAAGGTGGAAGAACTGTTCAACAAACTTGCTATTACGCACATTCTGGATTGTAAAATGGTAAATCTTTCTGGTGGAGAACGAAAGAGGGTGATGATAGCGATTGAACTAGTGACTGATCCCAAGTTGATATTTTTGGATGAACCCACAAGTGGGTTAGATAATGCCTCGACACTAAAAATCATTACATTGCTCAAAGAACTAACCACAGAGGGGCGAACCGTTCTATTCACCATACACCAGCCTGACGATATGGTAACTGATGAATTTGACAGAATTTTGTTGCTGTCGCAAGGCAGGACTGTTTACCTCGGCAAAATGGCTGAGTGCGAAAGGCATTTGGTATCGAACGGGTTCACAATAAATGAAGGAGAATCTTTCTCAACTTTTGCGATGAGAGTGCTAGATGTTGAACCAGGAGTGTACCAGGAAATGGACGAAACGAATAGATTAACTGTCATGGCAAACGAGGTCAAAGACCGATTTGGATTTTCTCAAGAAGAAAAGTCTGTGAAGAAATCCAATGATAACTATGTCAACATCAGACCTTGTGTTCAGCAGATCAAACTGTTGCTCCGGAGAAGATGCAAGCTGGAATTGACAGCGAAGAAAAATGTAATTATGACGATTATTCTGATCTTGGTTCTGGCATTAGCTGCTTTTATTGCAAGATACATAGCAAATAACATGTGGAAACAGAAAGATGAAATGATGGAAGTTTGGAATTTACCAAAAACAGACAGCCGCTTTACTGATATACAAAATGATTATGTGAAGCATCGCGTCATGCTCATTCTCTGCATTTTTGCAGGTGGGTCAGCAGCACTAATTCCCCTGATGGCGGGTGCAGCGTTTGGTTTTGAACATACGAACGTAAAGAGGGAAATAGCAGCCAATACATATTCGATGACATCATACTACTTTTCCGTGTTTATCTTTGAATATGTGAGGCATTTACCATTTTTCATTGCTTCAATGATCATAATGAAGATAATATTCGGAAAGTTACTGAACATAACAGCTATCCTAACCTTCTTACTCATATACATGGTTTCGCTCGCGGCGTATCTTTTTGATGGTTCAGCTTTGAAAGATTCAAAAAGATCAGTTGTAATTATCATTACAAGTTTTACCGGTAACGTCATCCCGTATTATCTTGCTCTGGTCAACGGGCGAGTCATGACGCAATACGGCAAATGGTTGTTAACAATATATTTGCTGAATCTGTGTCCTAACCATTTGGTAGGCCACTGTCCCTATGTACTTCATCTGAACAAGTTTATCAGTGATTACCCGCAATTAGTAGATAGCAATTACGAAAGTCCACCCACAAACCGAGAAAATGATTATAGAGGGCTTTTAAGAGAGTATAGGCGGTTGTTGATCAGATATGAGCTCTCTATGCATTGGAGCTATGCCTTTTGCGCACTTTTACTGGTGCTGTACACCATATTGTGTATCGTTCGCATTTCTTTTTATTTGAGACCAAGTTGTCGCATGCGGCTCAATAAATGACGTTATTTTTCAGGCATCATGTGTTTCTCACCTAATAAATGGTTTGACGATGATGTGCAACGTTGGCAGTAAAGCAGTAATATGGAACTCTGCTTTCAGCAGTCGATAGGCAGCGTAAATGGATCTGCACAGAAACGTATTATTGAAGACTCACCGTTTCGAAATATAGAATGTGCTGAAAAACGGGTTCTTCTGAGAGCATATTTTCGGTTTAAGACTTAATGATTGAAATAATTAATAAATAAGTTACCATTACAACTTAGAAATAGCTAAAGCGTCGAATAGCGAATATTGGAAAACAATAAACAAATTCAGCCCAGCTATCGAACCGTCAAATGCATTTCTTTGAACCGAGAAACGGTTGAGAATGACAGTTTGCGGATAAATAAGCCTTTAAAAGGCATCAGAACGATTCACTTAGTTAAAACTCAGCAATTTAAAGTAGTCCAATCTATCACACATGTGAAATGAATAAAAGATAATGATTTATCATTTATTAACCACATAACAAACTTTCTGATGGACATCTTTTTTTGCCTTGTTAAAATGGCCACACATGCGACAAATTTACACGGGTACAACGAACGAGTTGCGCACATTTTTATCATGAAATGATTGATGTGCGTGCAAAATACAAAGCGACTATCATCCGGTGCGGAAGAGCAGCCTGGACACTCTTACGATGCGGTAACTCAATAAAATTTGGAGGCAACACAAAGACAGGTGCATGGATACAGCAGTGCCGTAAAATGTAGACAGGGTCAAGGTGCTGATTTTACAACATAGTATTGTGCTCGATAAGGTACAAGGAGGTAATGATTTGATTTCGATCATATAACTTTGTTGGCTCTGGTCTCCAACAACCAAATTTCTATTCTACAACATCATAAAATGTTTTATCGGCCTGTTGTGATAGTTATGTTTTGACATTATGCTAGCATTTTACACACTGTAACTCAAAACACTCATATCGCTTTGTACATGTCATAGGATCATGACAAAAAAAAAAATAGTGCCTGGTACAATGGTTTAACTATGATGTCTAGCAATTATTCTATAGCTCAATACGAAATGTTAGCGATTACTTGCATCAAGCAGATGAAGAATTCCTTATCATGTCATCTTCAAAGAAGACAGCGTAGACACACAGCGTCATTATGGATAAAAACGTTTTCAAAAATATAAATATGAGCATACTGTAAGACACATGAATATGCTCTTTATATTCGTTTGTTTTGCTGCCTGCTCTTCTGCTCCTTTAAAGTACAATTACGGAAATGAAAATGTTGGTTTGAATTATATGCCGGATATTGGTTTATGGTATAAGATCGTGAAACATGCCGATGGAAGAGAGTTGTTTTATGCAGACGATGACTTGTTGGGGTGGGCTCGCAAGAATTCCGATGGGGAATATGATAGCTGTACTCTAAGAGTAAGTGGTGGTATTTCTGGTGATTACTTCCTTTTTTACGGTCACATCTTGGGCTGGGTGTCGCGTGATAAAACATCAAAATTGGTGGATTTAGCCAAAGTTGTTGATTTCGGGCATACGAGTCTCGTTCCTCGTTCGTATAAACCCGAAGATGCCAAAGAATCGGATGATAAGTTTCGTGTCGAAACAATAACAAAGGAATGTTTTAAACAGCGGGCAGAATGGCTAAGTTACTTTTATGCGACCACAATCCGTGATCTAAGGGCTGGGCGCCTGATCGGCCAGATGTCGGAAAGTGAGCATAAACAGCTGAAAAAAATGGAAATTAAAGTACATAAACATGTCGATAAAGATCTTGTTGAAACGATTGAGCGATGTATATTTCAATAAAAGATTGATTATTAGTTGATTTGGTTTGGGTAGTTTGCGTTATGTGGTACAGGCTCTTCTTCGGAAAGATGATTCTCTGTTGTTAGCGTGTGGTATAGGCAGGATGGCGCGTTTTGGTGCTATTTGTACTGCTGTCTACAGATGGAGCGATTGTGCATAGTTAATTGGGTGGGATAGGTTGGTGCTTTTTCGCTCATCCGTGATGAAGGCGGGGTTGTGGGACCGGGTGGACATAGGTATTTAATTGTTTAGCGATTAGCAGACTTTACGGCTTTGTGTCTCATGCTTAGGGTTAGGGGTGAATTTCATGACATCCCATCTTCGTAAATTTCTGAAGAAGCAGACGGCACAGATAAGTCATTATAAGCGGTTAATAGTTTATGAAGTTAAATCTTAGCGACTGTTTCACATTGGCAGGCAATAGCTTTTTTTGCTAAAAGGGTCATATGGTGGTAAATAAACATACTGTAAAGAAATAGTGTGATACCAAGCTCAATATTAGCTGCTGGTCGTTTTAGCTGGAGAGGCTGCATTCAGTCGCAACTACTCGATCATAGAGTGGGATGTAAATCTAACAGACTCTATACTTGCACCTTCAATAACGATGGTATATGAGTATGGCGAAACAATGTCAAAATCGGATTTGATGTGATTGTGAACGATGGATATGCGATATGTGAAACAGCGAATGTATTAGGTGTAGTTGTATTCCTTTTGCGAGCAGATGAGAGAAACATTGCAATAGAAGATTGAAAGTTTTGGCAGAAAAATAAAGTTGCAACCAGCATATTAGAAATCAGCAGAAGCGTAAATAAACCTGTGTCTAACAGCATCAAATGTAGGATAAAACAAGAGAGTCACACATCAGAATAAAAGAGTACGAAAGAGAAGATCATGTCGAAATTGGTAAGGAAACAATAAAACACATCTCTTAGTATGTATTCGGAAATGTTACTTTTACTTAACTGTTTCTGATGTTAACCAGGCATCACATCTGCGCACTCGTTGGGGATCCTTCAACAGATAATATCTGATGAAGCTGTATGTATCCCGTGCTTTGAACAACATGAGCAGAGGATTCTGTTCATCCAACTTGCTGATCTGGTCACATATTTCACTTTTCAGTTTCTGGTATTCTGCCACCTTAGGTATTTTTGGATTGAAAATCATTTCAATGCTTTTCTTCAGCACAGATTTGAAACTCTTGGGATGCTGAAAAACCATTTCCAGACATATTCTGTTTTTGTTTATGTAGTTGATGCCCATCTTCTTATCCCAAGCATCCAATGATTTAGCATGTGAAAACCTAAATTTGGTGAAAAAAGGTGTGAATGTCAAAAACAAAAGATCATAAAAGCTCTGTAACATGCCATTTTCTACATCAAAACATGATAGTGTATTCATATAAAGGTATGAATATTCAAGTTGTGATAACAACTGATATTTGCTTACATGATTGCTATTGACACGTAACAAAAGAAGGAGATTAGAAAGTAGAACATCCCTCGTGAAAGAGCGGTAGCATACCATCGTAAGAATAGTTTCTCGCTTAGAATTCGATAAATGAGCAATTTCATTGTTTAAAGTTTTCAGCTTGGATACAATAGTTTCAATTCTGCTAACGATGTAAATAATAAAGATCCTGTAGCGAATATATACTCTTGGATTGAGAGCACAGAAGTTTTCTAACCACTTGCACAAACAGACAAATTCGGGAAACAACAGGCATTTTTCACGGACCCTTGTGTCGTGAAATAGATGCAGCGAAGTAAAGAACAAACCCGTCAGAGTATGTGAAAAAGGATTACAATTTTGAAATGGTCGTAAAGCTCTGCATTTGAACTCAGTACATATATAATAGAATTCGCGCACTTCGCTAACTGTAATTTCATTTGTACTCGCCGCATTTGCATAATCTTTTATATTAATAGAGATAGCAAGTAAATAGAAAAAGTCACGGATATTTTTATCATATGTGCTCTTTGTTGCTCGCGCAAATATTGCATCAAATAGCTTTTTCATTTCTCTAACCCTTAATAGTATTATGATATGTCTCTTTCATGTGCTCGCTAATTGCATCAACAATGTTCTTACTTTCGCTCTTTCTTTTTTTAACCTGGCTTAGTCTTTTTCGTGATTCCAAAGTCATCGCAGTGAACTTCATGAGCACTGCCTTCAACTCTACAAAATGGTTGTTTATGGCACTATCATCACAGTGTAACAGCATTCTTCTGATATTTTCTAATTTGCTTAGTTCATGTTTATTCCAGATGAAATCAATCACTTTAAATAGTTTGCTAGTGCTGGGCCGATCATTATTGATATCTTGAAACATGTATTCATGTGTTTGTTTGTAGTGTTGCAGATAGCTTATCGATCCGTGATAGGTATTTTGAGATTCATTTCTCCGAAGACATGTGCTAGTTGCTTCGCTATCATCAGGATTATCCACATCAACTGGATTTATCAAATCAGCCATATTTCTAGCATAATTTTGCAGTGTGCCGTCAGAATCGCTGCAATGCATCATTTTTATTG
>NW_007360616.1:76703-120561 GCF_000192795.1 Vavraia culicis subsp. floridensis | reverse complement strand
TGCTCAACCTCACCCATGCTCTCTTCAAATTCAATGAGCTCGAGCCAGACACATGCATCCATATAGCTATCCTGCAGGTACTTTTCATAAATTTTTCTTATTCTCGCCTTGTCGCCCAACACCCGTTCCATACTCAAATATTCTTCGTATACATCCAAGTGTTGTGCGATCGCTTTTCCATAGTTCTTTCCCGCAGACTGCAACTATTCTTTTCTTACTAGAAATTTTGAATACTTAACAAATGATTTTGTCCGATATTCTCTGTTAATCATCCTTAGTAAGCATTTGAATATCTGTTCAGCACCAGATGAATCCTGTTTTTTCTCCAGCAGAGCCGCTTCACACAGCAGTTTACTGCAATGCGCATTATCATCTTCATCTGCAATCACTTTCCTCATTATTCTATATTTGTGCTTGAAGAATGAGCTACCAAAACTGTATTTACCTCTCTTGATGAATTGGAATGCGTCCTGAAGAAGCTTTCTTTGTTCAAGCACTTATATTACTTTTATAGTTGTAGTAGAGATAGTTTTATTGTTGTTAGCATAAAAAGTAAATGTTTTTGCCGACTGGATTACAAATCAATTTCTGAATATGTAAAACATAAATGACCAGGAGGCATTTAAAAATCAATAATATTATCGTACCTAGGAGCCTTCGATCCAAAAAATTACAGTACATCATATAAAAAAGATAACTCGGAAGCTGATTGGTCAATTCTGTGAAACAAAAAAATAACCTATTAGGAAAAATAAAATGTTTGTTTCATGCATCTGCACTGCATGAAGAGTCAAAAGTTGTTGTGCAGCTCATTCTTTCTGCCATACTCTCAGCCACTATTTACAAACAACTCAAAAATTACGTGATCACTGAATAGAAAATAATCCTTTAACTCTTACTATAAGATCAAAAACAAGTAAAGAGACATAATATGGCAAAGGAAGAAAATATCGTTTAATAAGCAGTTCAACTTTCTTTCGTTCAATAAATGGGATAGCACAGATAGTTTCTTCTGAGATATTTTTTTAGTGTGCCAAAGTATGCTGAGCAAGAGTAAAATGTAATATTAATATAAGCGAAAATTTCAAAGCATGAAAGCATAATTTCATAAAATTATATTGTCACTAGACGTACATGATATAAAGAGTTTTACAAAATCAAAGAAGAATTGCATAAATTCAAACTCAAGTAGCGTTTTAATAGTTGGCCATTCTTAAATAAATATCAGGACAATATTAGACTGATAAAATTAAACTTTTGAAATGATAATTGATAAGCCATAAACATATGACGGAAATCGATAAGTGGTCTAGGTAGTAAATACATATTTTAGGCATAATCAACGTATAGATGTTCCATATTAGTTTTTCAATACTCTCTTCATTTGCCAATGTAGGATAAAAACTTGTCACTTTATACAAAGCGAACATATTGAATGAAAAAGTCTTATTTGGCAAAACGAATATCATGCTAAAGTTGTTCACTAGCTTGTACACGTAAATCTATCATGACTCAATATTATTAATCATATAAATAATAATGCTGTAACGGTGTATAAGACATATATGCTCTTTAGAAATATAATATTTTATTTTACTGATGGTAATCTTAAAATAGACTATTAAAGGGAGCATACCAAGACCTTTCAACACGCATACTACGATATCATGATAAGAAAGTAAAGAGAGAATGTCATTTTTGAGATAAAAGTATAAATAGACACCTTATGAGTAAAACATGCTTATGTTATCAATATTGAACTTTTATATTCAATTTACGCAGCAATTGAAAATTGTTAGGCAACAGGAATCGATGGTAATAAAAAAAATAAGAGTTACGCCTAACGATGCATCAAATGATGATCCAAATTTTGCATGGAGCAGGAATCTGTATGAAAACTTGGAGGTCTTATCGTTCTATGATATGTACTCACACAAGATCCTTGAGATGATCTATACTATATTAAATGAATCTCGTGCTGCCGAACAATTACAAAATTGCAATTCAGGCTCTTGCAAATTTGTTAATTTCGTACGTAAAAATTACTCGCTAATGCCGGCGTACATGCGATGCTTAAATACCGAACAAATTGCGTACTATGTGTGTCTCACAGATAAATATATGGTATTGGATCTTTCAAGGTTGGCAGCAACCTTAGGAGGTGCACTAGAATTTCTTGCCCCCTTCGCTGCACATATCGTTGATTATGTCCATCCGAAGATGAAAATCCCAGAGTTGTCAGAAAAGTTGATCACCCTGAATTTTATTGATGATCGTATAATTTGTTATCCTGCTTCAAACTTTTATGATACGTTTAAAACTCATTTGTACAGAATAAGGCAAAATATATTGAGTATAAGATGCGTATTGGATGGTGTTATGAGGACGTTGAATGAATATGTTGATATACCTGCGATTTATGATGATGTAATTGAAGAAATAACAAATTATTTGAATGCCAATTACAAACAGATGTATGGTGAAGATCGAGAAAAGTGTTGGGACTAGTGTCGATCTGATAAACGGATTGGGAGGGGCTCAACACGATGTTGATGGTGGTTGGAAACGGTAAGAGAAAAGTAGCGTAAAAGACATTAAGCTTGACCGATGGAAAAATTACGGCACAAGGGGCACAAAAGGAAGTATTAATGTAAGTAAATGATGATAACGCGATTAAAAAGTTAATATTAAGAATTTTCAAGCTGTAACACTCATGTTCTAGAAAATTATAGACTAAGTTTTTGTTGCTTAATGTAGTCCCGGTTACTCACTTCCAATATCTTGCGAAATAATAACAAGAACAAAACTTATTCACCATTTCGGTTATACCTCAAAAAGTATTTTTCTACCCTTGCACGAAATTCTGCAAAATTTTTTGATGGACACCTTCGGCTCGTTGTACAAAACATCCACATTATCGAAAAAGAAGTTGGAACAACTGATCGATGCATTTCAGAGTCTTTCAAATACTCCTTTATTGATATACGGACCTACCGGTACCGGGAAATCGTTTCATATAAAGAGCATTGCGGTCGTGCTCGGAATACAACTGGATTATGTGATGGAACCTGATAAGTTTAACAGTAAGACACTTTTTAAAAAACATGTTACGTACATAGACACAGATGATATCAGAGATCTAAGAAATATACCAGCAAGTAATATTGTCATAGAGAGTCGGCGTATCAACAGTATCGGAAAAAATAGAAATGTGGTGCTGATAAAGTTTGGGAAGGTAAGTGTGATGAAGCTTAGGAAAATATTAAAGGAGCATACGGAATTTACAACAAGAAGAAAAAGATTGGAAAGGGACCCGTGTAAAGGCGGTGAATTTGAAAGCAAACAAAGCTTTAACGATATTACCGATGGAAGTATGATTTTAAATACATGTTGCAATGAATCTATGGTGTGTACCCAGATAACTACGCCAGTTCCTGTCAATACTCCTGTATCATTGGTATCCCATCCCAGGTTAGATCCCAATCTGTCCGCATTTCAGGGCAATATGCATCTATTTCCCTATGTTTTTTCAACAGCCAACATATTTTCATTTTCTCATACCAGCCAAATCACATTATTTCACTATTTAGGAAAAATATTTTATTCTAAGCCGTCCTACAACGATCACCATTATTTTGATAATAAGACGGTGATAAACTTTTTATTTGAGAATTATTTGCTTTTTTACAATTATGATGATGTATTTTGCGATGATCTTTCCCTCTTGTACGCACGTAAGCACTATGAGCCGATAATTCATATGGCATATGGTATAAAGAATAAACGGGCTGGCCAATTCACTTCCTTCAAATCGCCATGCCAGTCACCAATACATTTGCATCATGAGAACGAATACGAAGATTTGTCTTAAACATCTGGTTTATGCACAAAATTAAGCTTACTCGAAGAGCATCAGTGCATAATTGGAATATTATGTGCTCTCGATGCTTAATGCAATAGTTCCAGCAATTGAAGTGATGTAGTTGCCAAGCTGAAACATGTTCTAAGATCAAAACAAGAATTTCATTAACAACCGCCAAAGGTACTGCAATCCAAACAATACGCGCCATATATAACCGTTAAATCAATTTTTAATCTTTTTTCTTGCTTCTTTTTCCGTCGCCTAGTCTTCGTCCCATCCCAGTTGGACTGAACATTCTTTCAATTTTTATTTCCTTAATTCGTTCTACCATCTTTACGAACACCGCCGGCACCCCAAAGACATTTCTCCTCAAATAAACATATGCCAGTGCGTACACAAATCCGTAGTATACCTTGGAACGACCGCCATTAAGTACGTAATCAATCACCAAGGACACTATGCTGTACATCTTGGCAGACATTACCGTACCAAAAAAGTTTAGTCTGAAGTCATCAGATACAAGCTCACTAAAATATCTTATCAATGCAATAGGAATGCACTCCGAGAATGTGTTAATACCCTCAAGTTGGTTCCCTATCATCAGCGGCACAAACATTGTAAACATAAAGAAAACAAGCTCCATTTCTGTAGGCACATGATCGATGCAACATTTGAACTCCAATATTAGCATACTGAACTTGTAAATGAAGTAGAGCCTCATTAACAGTGCTAAACTTACACCAGTGACGAATACACCGGTGAACAATCGCCATAGCTCAAGCTTTCTAAGGTATGATTTGTCATAAACTAAATACATTACAAGCTTCGGCGACATGAAGCCGAGCAGAGGAACAACAGACGCACACAACAGAATCGCCAGTACAACAGGTGGAACATCCTTAATCTGAATCATGAGGGTAAAAAAACTAAATACTAAAACTCACATCAACCGTAGAAATTTTGAATCGTGAACCATCCTGTGCAACAAGCTAACTAGCAAAGAGGAATAAAGAACATGATGTGCCATATTAAAAACACATAGCCTAATATACGTGTGTGATAAAATAAAAGTAATCGTAACCAATCTTTTCCACTGAAATACACATTCAATATGAGTATTCGTGCTCATAAATATATTTTTTGAACATCGCATCATGTTCTTAGAGCAGTCTGTTGTTATTTTATTGGTTAACCACAAACCTGTCATAGCGCAGAGAACATCACTAATATTATCTATCATGTATTAAACAAAACAAGTATTTCAATAAACACACAAATAAAAGTTTGTGGTTCAATAATAACTTTAAGAATGGTACTAGCGTATCTTTTGGCAGTCCGTACGTACCCAGCAAAAATACGTATACAGCCACGTTTAGTAATAAATCGTGACTTGAACGATGAGAACATCAGTGTGCTATACTGCATACATCATATGCTGTACCACTGTATGAAACACTTGCAAAACTCAATTTCTAACCGTTCATACTGATCTAAAATTTTTTTCTTATTGTTCAAAAATATTTCATACAACGATTCGTTCAATCTGCTCCGGTATTCTTCGATTTCTATGATATACTTTTCATATAGTTCATATAGTGATGTTCTAACAAAATTCGCTACGCTTGAATTTACCATCTCTATCATCTCATTGTACATTTTTTCATATTTTCTTAATTTACTACAAATAGAATATTTGAGATGCGTTGGCAATCTTTTCACGAATGTTTTATTAGCAGCCGTTGGCAGAAAATATTTCCCGAAATCCTTAGATACAATACTTAGCATTTGACCTCCCAATAAATCGTTTTTATCGAACAACCTGTTCGTTTGATCGTAAACATTTCGGTACAATTTTTCCAAATACGTATTTACGATTGTTTCTATGTCTCTGTTGAACGTAAAAAACTCGTTAACTATTGCTATTATGTTCATTAACTTTCCATTGTTGTTTTCTATGTTTGTTTTAGTGGACCTTGATGTAAATTTGTAACCCTCGTTGCCGTGTGTGCCTACACTTTTATCAGGTCCTCGCATATTGGTATCACTTACCTCTCCTCCCCTGCACATCACATTTTTATTTCCAAGTATAGGCCTTGCATTCTTGATGCCGACACTTTCTTTCCTTTCTTCACACAGAGCACTTCTTATAACACCACCCATACATTCCTCCTTCCATTTTGCAACATTTGTTTTAAATTCCTTCGCCACTTCAGCTACATACGATCCAACAGCATTCTTCCACTCATTAACACCATTCCATAAGTTCAACTTGAGCAACGAACACTCCGTTTGATACCTGACCAGCAACTCTCTTGCAATCTCAACCTGTGCACAGTTCTCTATATACGCTACGTGATCTTCATCCACATGAAAATTGTTCACAGCCTTGCATAGTTTCGTTTTCAGATTGTAAATTCGTTGTTCCGCTGTTTTGATGCAATATAAAACACTTAAATGCAAAATGAACATGTGCACATCGTACTTTTCTTATTTATAGATTATATTAGTTGTGTTCTAGAACAAATATGCGATTTTGTTTTTTATATCCATTTATATGCATTAAAATGCACTGTTATCGTTTAATCTCTTCACTAAAAGCAGATTTCTTTACCGACATGTTACCTCCTACCATATCAAGTATTTTTAATGGATAAGCCGTACACGATTTGTGGACTTTAATGATCAGGCTGAGTAATCTGATCCCTTAATAGTTTACTATAACCATATTAAATCCGCCCAGGATAGTCAATCCCAGTCGTAATCACATCAAACACCAGATTGATCCTATTCTAGTTATTGCCTTTGAAAAGCGTATTTATTTATCCATTAATATACCATATCACTTAAAATGTCCATTTTAATTATTACAACATATTTTTTGGTTCAGGTCCAAGATATGATAAACAAGGTGCTTAGAAAGGCGCAGCTACGTATTACACAAAACGATATGTTAATTATACATTTGTGGTATACGCCATCAAATAATAATAAATACATGAGCTAGGGCATCATACCAGATTCGTGTCTATTCAGCATATACCACCACAATTATCGCACCAATACACGAAATAAAGCTTGCGCTTGGTTGCTCTTTAAACCATCAAACGCTAGGCAGACACCTTCTTGCGTGTAAAACGCAGGAATAATCGTAAACATTAGTAGTAGATTTCTGTCAAATCTCTGAAACATTTTCATTGATGGATATCGCATCACTTTCTTACAACAAAGGCAATTACTGATCTGGCGAGAATACCACATACATTTGTAAACTAATCTTGCCAATAGTATCTAAAATACTGCTTTGCACTAATCTTAACACTCAATCCACCAGCTGGTATTGATTTTTGTGAAATTTTATTATGCAACAATGAGATCCCTTTTCTCATGTAAATACGTTACTATTTATCTTCCCATATCTTAAAAACTGAAAAATACACTTTTCTGGTACAATAATTTTCGATGCAGCAACGGTTAATCCAGTAAGAGTAACTATTTCGTATGTATTGAGTCTTTAGTGGCCAAAATTGAGCACTTTTGAGAAATATCACTATTATTTAATGAGAGATCTTTATTTAACGTTAAAATGAGGCAGTATACACCCATAAAGATCAGGCAAAACAATTACGTTAACACTAACAGTTTTTATTTATTTCCCATCGTTATCGGTAACTTCAATAATTTTGTAATCGATCCTCTCTTCAGGTGCGCTGCTCTTCCTTTTCTTCTCCTCACCTTTCTTATCCTCATCCTTCATCGTATCCACCAGCTTGTCCATGGTCGTTACAATGTTGTAGATGTTGTTCAACGACTCGCTTGCACGCTGCCTTAGCTGGTCATACTCGGCCAACATCGCTTTTCTTCCTTCCTCTTTCTTGTTCTTGTTGAGCAGCATCGTTACCATAGGTGGCTTGTAACTGCTCTGTCCCATTACTTCATTGTTAAATGCCTTCTCCTCATCCTTATCATCTGATTCCTTCTTGTTCTCGTTGCCATTTTTGTCATCTCTTTTGTCTTTCGTGAAGATAGGCGCTATTTTATCGCTATCCTTGAATGTATCCCTTGTGTCATCATCTTTGTTCTTCTTGTCATCCTTTTTATCAAGGATACCAAAGCTTGGTTGCAGTATAACTCCGTCTGCATTCATCGGCTCATTTTTTTGCTCTTTTTTCCCATCTCGCTTTTTGCCAGCAAAAGCATATGTAAAGGTGAATAGTGCGGTTGTACTAATCAAATGCAGAATGTTCATTAACACCATCATTTCAATCCTTTTTTATACTTTGGTGTGAAACACAATTTGTGTTAGCTCGTGTTGTTTTGATCGTGATTCATGGTTTGACCGCAAGAGAAGAAACATCACTGTTAAGGAAAGGCACCAGCTCGCTTCACAAGAACAGCGTAGAAGTGGCTGTTACAGCAAAACTACCTTCTTAGACAAATATTGTGACCCAGTAATCGGTACACTGTACAACAAGCAATGGCGCGTTGCTGAAAATTGAAATGAATGTCTCAAAAATAGCGAAATTATACATTTATTGCTGGTATTTAACATGTACAAGTAACATAAATGCACTGGAGAAAATTTTTTGATTGATGGTGATCTTTTGGTTAAAAACAGTAAAATTTGGCGGAACTATCATTCAAATGCATACGAACAGACACAAATTTCATTTTATTAGTAATTAATTATATTTTCAAAACACAATTTTTACCAATTTAAAAACAAATATATTTAATTTATCACTTCACATGGTAACCTCATCCAAATAAACACATTTTTACCAATTTTTTGGCCATCCTCAGAAAGCACAGAACAGTTAGGTACCGGTGTTCGAGTAAAATAATATTTCAAAAATTGTTAGCAATAGCTAATTTTATATTATTGTGGAATATTGGAGAATTAAAATGTGTTGTAAATCATTTATACGCATGGTGGAGAATTGTTGGTATCTTGTGCTGCCAGATCACGTGCCGTAATGTACAAGAATGCAAAGAGACGTATTTACATGCGAGACGGAGCATTTGATACGAACGGTTTGTTCGGAAAATACGAGCGGAGAGGAGCAAAAATACAAACAATCTTGAAGTGCTACTTTCGATAAAAATGCTTAGAGAAGAATATTAATCAACAACATCATGGACTTACAGCATGTATGACCACTGAAGAGGTATTGCTGTCATAATGAGGGAACAGGGTTTTCGACATAATCATGTGTTGAAAGGTTTCTATGCAGCAGAAAAGGCACTTCCACATCACATATTTACATTTATCCGTGGAACTGTTAGAACAAACTAATTTTTGTACCACATTGTATTTTTGCAGATGTTGACGAAATGTCGTGTAAATAATTGGTGCATCGTTGGTGAGAGCGACGGAAAAAACATAAATTAAAAAATACTTGGATGTTAAACATGCTACCTAAACTTATTTTTAGTTCCAATTACTCAATATACTCAGTCAAGAACTAGATGCGCGCTCCGCAGTAGGTGATGTTAGACCACTACTATTAGTTACCGTAGGCTCTCCGTGTTATAACCTGTTTTGGAACTCGCATCATCTCCTGAAGTACTGTGAAACTGTTCTGCCAGATCTTTCTTTATATATGCATCAGTAAGGAAAGTACTTTCTTTGGCAAGCAAACACTTCTCAGAAAGCTCTTTAACTGCCTGAAAGTCGATTCCTATTTCAGCTTTGCAACCGCTCTTAACAATTTTCTGTTCATCAAAAACACAGAACTGATCATGGTAAAAAATCTTATACATCCCATAATTCTTAGAATTTCTTCTCTTTTATATTTTTAGTTTTGTTAAAGTGATCTATTCGATTCTATCAGAAGAACTTTCAACCATTTTAGCTGAGCGACAGAAATGAAGCGTTCTTTTCGCCGCATTTCAATTATACTTTATTAATTTGCGCTTATGAGAAAGTTTCCACGAACATAAATCGCTTTACACAACAAGTTTCATTCCAAGGCACCTTTTCAGTATAAGAACTTTCAATTTTGGTCACAGAACCAATTCGCTTAGTTTTTAGCAAATTGTTGATTACAAATCAATTGAACCAAACTGCTCTCATTCGGTATTATCACAGATACAAGAAGGCAAGAAACGTATCATATATGAATAGTAAAGGAAGTAATTGTTGTAACACCGTTGCAATAACACATCAATAATCTTTCGTCTCCTGCCGATGAATTGGTTACGCAATTGCTTTTTATTCTGTTGTGAGAAACAGAATCGATAACGTATCATTTTATACCTCACAATGTCTGAAAACGATGAGATGCTCCAAGAGAAAATCGTAAAAATTAACAAATTACGCACTCGTAAAATTAATACGAAATAACACCTTAGGTACCGACAAACATGCCTGTGATTGACATGTGATGCTATTAAATTTATCACAAGAATACTGAAATATTTTTTGGTGTTCTTTTATTTCGCAGCTGATCCATCCACTGATATGGTTGCGATGATGATCAATCACATGCTAGTTTTTTACAGGAAATGATTGACCAGATTCAATTTATTATGTATTGTCTATTTGAAGCTTCCCTGCCTTGTACTATAATTTTCCTTCCTGCCATGTGCTTCTTTGGAATTATCATCAATCCGTTCAAACATATGATCAAAGAGGACACATCTGTCCGGTATTTTATTGTAAATTGCGTTTATATCTGACACTTAAATGTTCTTACACCCAATCCTACAATGTACATTTCCATTCCTGCACACTGAGAACAGATCGCTATAAATGCACAAATTAGTTTAATTGTTACTCGCTTATCGGCTTAACTTATTCGTATCAGCATCATTAAATATTAATAATATGTTCAGTAGGATCAGTACAGACCTTCATTCTCATCAAAGACTTTGGAAAAGCTCTTTATATTCAGCTGGTAAAAGCCAATTCCTGGACAAATGAAATATATTGGTAGTATAAATATACTGCTAGGAAGCAAATTATTTCGGCTACAAAGAATGTTCTTAACAAACAGATCATACATAAGTAGGGCACATTGCTTTGAATCCAAAGTTGACTTTGTAGCATCATCAAAAAATACACTGGATCCAAAAATAGTTGGAAAGAAGACATCTTATAAAATGATGAATCTCTAATACAAACAACGAATAAAAGATTTCCCTACAATAATTATAACCCAAAACAAAAAGCTAATTTCATTATATCAGTTTCCATATTTTTATTTTATTTTTACAACGATATCCGAGTGGTTCGAATTTACACAAAAGCACTATTGTGATATATTCTATAAATGGTATATGTGAATTATCAACTGTTTATTTTACTAGCTGCATTATTTCTGTTTATAAAACAGAATAAAGTTTTTTAATCTATTAACTGATCTTTCAATTCTTTAACATGTCATGTTTTTTTACTTGCTTAAAATCTTTCAATAAGGGTTGATGAATCAATTTCTGTTGGTAATCATTTAATTTGAATGTTGTACGATAGTTGAGCGTTTCTGAGAAAAAACGAACTACAGAACAACCTGTAACTCTTTGTTTTGTGCAAAAATATAAATTTTTGATTTATTCCCGAACCGGTCAATCCGCCTTTGGACGTCATTTTTATATTAAAAAATGATGGTATAAAAATAGGACTAAATTAAGTGGTAATAAGCGTAGTAAGATATTTCGATTGGTTAATTAGGGATTTGAACGCAAAGTATTCTTTTTCTGAGCAAAAATCTTCGTTTAATTACGCTTTAAAATACACGGTAAGCTGAAAAAACTTACCAAAATAATGCTTAACGAAAAATATAAATGGTACGAAAGGATTAAAAATGTTACACTAGAAATGTGTTGTTATAAGTTAATTTTTTAAATTCGTACCCAAAATGAAGTATCCATGACGTGAGTCATTCCGATTACAGCTTAGTTGAGCAAATCGATATGAATGCTTTGAACTGGACACTTTATGAATACATTGACCCTAGTTTATCGATATATGTTCTCAAGTTCAGACTAGTAATCTGACCTGGTGTTGATTCTTCCTCTTGTAAGAGCTTCTTGAGCAAGTTTCCTAATGTGAATTATTGCTATAATGGTATGCTATAAGATGAAACAAGAGATATGCAACCCATAAAATGGTTATAATCGTTACTATCATATTATTATGTCATTTTGGCTTCGTTTTATCGTCTGATACACAGTGGTTTGGTACAAAACACTTGTATGAATTGGATGACAAGGTTCAATGGGACCGTTTTTACGTGAATAAACATCTATCGAGCTTAATTCTTAATATTAAGTACGCTACATATCCGTTTAACGACTCGTTTGGAAATGTATTGAATGCTTATGATAGCATCATAGAAATAATTGCGACACTAAGGGAAAATCGCGCACTAGAAAATATCCCAAATATTCTTTTCACAAAGTATAGGGAGATTGATATGGAATTTATGCAGCTTAAATACACAGGACTAGCGAATTACAGTGTATTAAGTGGACCTGAGTCCTCTATGATTTTTCTCACACCGCTCTACCAAAATATTCAGGAGGTTAAACGATATCATTACGAAATTATATCATGTTTAACCACTCTGTCAGGGCTAGAAACAAATAATTTACGACTCTACAGAACATTCATAACGTATTTGTTTGATTTGTCTAAGTTTATGAAGCTGTTTGTGATACGGAATAACGATAATTTCAGCCAATTTTTATTAGAAGAGGATTTAATAACGAGTGATTTCTTAAAAGAAATGGAAAAATGTTATAGAATCTGCAGATCGATGTCAGATTTTGCTTTTGAACAACATTTTCAACATTTTACTCCGTTCGTTCTTCCTGCTATAGCAGAATAGGAGGAAAAGTGAGAGTAAAAAGGATAGAAAAGCTACAGAACCAAGAAATAAAATAAAAATGTCTGCATCCAATATGATTAGCCGGTTCAAAGGTACGAAACGTGATTTGATTCTTATAAATACGTTTGATTTTAGTATATCATCAAATTTATCGGCAAGTTTAGATCATTCTTGTAATTAATTAATTTAGTTTTTAGCTCACAATATAACAAACACAGCATATTCGAACTGTGTGTTGGCCTTGTTCAATTAATACAAGACTTTGTTACAAATGAATGTTAGCGAAAGCATGCTATTACACTTTTCTAAAATGACGGGATGTTCAGTAGTCCTCTCAGAAATATGCACCTGATCTGTGAAAGATTTACCTCTATTGCACAGCGAGAGACAACTCTTATAAGCGCACAAAAGAATCAAAATACACCTAAATGACGATAAAATTCCTTAACACATCGTCATCACACTCTTTTGTTGCATTTCACGTCATAGCAGCCTTCATTTGCATCTTCATCTATAAATTTTTACATTAAATCTTAATAAATCAATAATTTACTGTTGTTCAATCTGTGTATTTATACCATTCCTTAATATTTTTTGAACTATATTATCTTCCTTTCATGGCTATGTAGCCATTATTGATCTTAAATAGGGATAGAATCGGTAAAAACATAACTAGTTCATAGTTAAGTAACAAGTATGGTCAAATATGACACAGCTGCTCCTCTACTACTGAAGAAGGAATCTTTTTACCGTAATACCACATCCATTTTAAGTATACGTTTGCATTTGTGCAACTCTAACGAATTTTACAAACGGAAATGTAGTTCAGAACGTAATAGGTTGCTTATTATCTGCCAAGAATACCGTTATAATAGAATTGTATGAATGCTAAGTATCAGATTTGATAAACGTTAAGATTTACCAATATTAAAGAACGGTGAACTTGCCGTACTAATCACTTGCTTTATAAGCGATGTGTCTGCCAGGTAACGTGTTTTATATCAGGTGCATTTGAAATACGCGCCATTCTAACATTGAATAAAATGCCACTCCTCATTTAATTTACACTAGACCACTCCTCAAAGCGATCAATTCTCGGCCTACAACACTGCATATATCAAATCCTGTCTGCCCGTTCTCTTGGACACCAAAGCTGCTAAATAGACTGTATCAAACCGTTTTTAATCATAACAAGAACGCTCATAGTCAAAGGTATCATACTCATTATTCTCGTTCTCATCTGTTTCCGTCTCTTCACTCTTTCTTCTATACAAATAGTTTTTGTTCGCCAACACTTTCATGTTCAACCGTCTCCCGAACAGCTCGCTCTCATCCACAAAGCTGTAGATCTTTTCGGTCCTGTTCCTCACGTAATTTCTGCTCAGCGATCTTCTAAGTGTATTCCTGCTGCACCGAACCTTTGCTTTAATAACAATGTTGTGTGTGACGGGCACATCGTGCACCGCCTGGTATTTTGCACAGCATGTGCCCGTTATTTCGTCGTTCACCGTGCTGTAGTTCACAATGTGCCACTTGTTCTTGTCGATCGTGGCAGTTACCACTTTCTTTAGCATCGGCTGGGTGTGGCTGGCAATCTCCTGGTAGAATACGCATTCGTTACTTGCACGCGAGGGTGTCCATGACAAATTGTCTGTCCATCTTCTAATACCGCTTTCGCTCTCCGAATATATGTACGTGCTGCCCGCACGTATCATGTCTTTTTCTGTGTCGTTTAGACGCTTTTTAAGCGTTGGAACCTCGCGATTGACAGCGAGCTGAAACAACGACAGATAATGCGACAGTTTGTGCATGCATCCGAAATAACTCTCGTGGTTTATCATAGCATGCCGATGACACGAGTATATAAAGAAATGTCAGCGTAGTGCCATCACTTCCATAGTGAGAGAGTGGTTAGCTGTGCTTAATATGATTTGTTTTAGTAATAAGCTGCTGTCACAGTCGTTCTGCGTGTTTAGATCTTTAGATTGTGCATCTACGCAATCTCATTGGTATTTACCATAAAATATTAAAAATGACTTGCAATCGCTGATAATACGGAGTATGAACAGCAGATCATCCATGAACTAAAGGCTAGCAGACCAGAAAATTGCGTTTGTTTGGATGTTGTATGAAGAGAAAAATAAGCAATATGGTCAAAGAAACAGTATTTGGACGTTTGATGCATCAAGCTCAGTTGCACGCAGTTGAAGGCAAAATATTTAATAAGTGGCCGGAATCGATGCGTTCAACACTTTTTATTTAGTTCAACATTTGCACTCTACGTCGATATGCTTTCTCCTTGACGCGAGAATGAGTGTTTGAAGTCAAAGTGATCGTAAAAACAGCGCATGTTTCCACCGAGAAGATAATAACCATTTCCAATATGAAAAAACTAAACCTATGCATTGACTTCAATATCACCGTAGTAATTGTGTTCAAAGCATGTTCTTGCACGCTAATACCTGTTCCGTAAAATTTTAGCTTAAATAGGGCTTCTAATGGTACGAATTAAAGTATGACAGCAAAAAGGAATTGAAATTGCTCTTGCTCAGGAATAATCGGCAATGATAGTGTGGTTATGCCAGTACGCAGAGCAGACTGATGCAATAAATAACTTTGAACGTTGATAAAAAGGAACTATGGTAAGTAAATTCGATGTTAAGGACTTGCGACCCCTCTGAAGAAAAACGTAATTAATGGGCTATTGAGTCTGGTTGTGCTCTGAATGGTTCCTACGGTAACATTTATTGAGATCAAGGTATTCCCCGTTTGCACTGGCAGAAATAGTAAACCTTAACATTTATGAAGTGCTGATTATTACCAGGTTTGTGTACTGTGATCTCGCTTCATCGGTTCTTGCAACATTATTTTTAGCTTTCTTGTATTATCTTTTGATCGTGCTTCCGCGGGGAAGTAGTTCAGTGGTAGAATGTTTGCTTTGCACGCAAGAGGTCCGGGGTTCGGTTCCCCGCTTCTCCAGTTGTTTTTGTCAATTTCCCAGAATTGATCAGCCGGCAATAAAATTAGCACTTAATCTAATAAAATTACGAAATTGTAAAGAAAGCAATTCGTACGGCAACGTTACTGTATAGTATTTTACCAACGAACATATCTTGCACAACTCAATTACCGTGGAGCGGGACTATCTATCAAATAATCAATAATAATTAATCTATACATGCTACACACACGTTCACGAGTATTATTGCAATTCGCTATCATCACACAAAACCATGAATAAATATGTTGGTAAAAAAGTTTTACAAATGATTCACATCAGGTTTTTTGTTCAGATGTTGACCACAGAGGAAAGTACACAGCATGATATTCTTGGAAGAATCATTTAACTAATTCGTGCCCAATCATGTATTCTAAAGCAATAAATAACGTATTACATGCTCTTCACCATCTAATTGCTCTACAGGGTCTAAAGGATAGAATGATTCTAAATAAAGTACATTTATTCATCTTTTTACAACAACTTAAACCAACATGCTTTTTTGTACCACTTGGACCGAACGTAATAATTGATCCTTGGTTCATAGACGAAATCAGCGCACCAGCTTGCTAGTACATTTATGTACATCATCAACATAACATAAAGGCATGCTGCAATCGTAGCAATGACCTTAACTCACAAGCCGTGGTTTGAGCAATATCCCCAGAAGCACTTCAAAAACGCTTCTTTCCAAGAATTTTCAAAAAAAGATAATTCCTAAAAACCTACTACGTAGCAAAGAAAACATGTTTGGTATTCGATCCATAATTAGCACTTCCGAAGTAAATGCCACACATTTTACTCTTATCCTCCTCGCATTTAGAAATATCATCGATAAACTACACCTTTCTTGTTGTTCAGCATGTCTAACGTAGACATAGGACACAAACTATAAATATTTTTTATAGGAATGCTAACTACAACGAACTGCCAATATTACCACAGATCGGCTACTTACTCCACCACAATGTGAATTAATAAACACATTTCACTGTTTATTCCTTCTATTGTACTGTAAACCATCATGAACATCAACCTCCCACCAATTAATAATTTCATAGAAATTTTTTCTCATCCCGTCCAACTCCTTCAACTTGTTCTTCATCATTGCCCTGTGACACCTCATACGCTCCAACAGACGTACCAGTAAAAACCTGTTTGTGCCCTTCAGATCGTTAAGCACCACCTTTTCCTTCTCGTACACCGCTGTTATGATATGGTCATCACATGAACAGCTGGAAGATTCAGATTCGTGTTTTTGCTGCTTGAAATTACTGCGCTCGCCTCTGATTCCTTTCCAATTACCGCCTGAGCTTACGCCGTTGCTTTTCTTTTTACAACTGCACGGTTCGCCAGCAATCCTTTCATCACAACCCATACACGGACCTTCAACAATTACATTCACATCTCCGCAATCACCGTGTCCCCACTGTAACCAACCAGAGTATGACCATTTGTCACATTTTAGCTGCGTGTACACCCTATCGGTGCTCACATTCTTGATTTCGTAAAATATCTCACCGTTCAGTGCCAGGGATCTTCCTTCCCACAGTATGCTTCCATAAAACAGTTCTCTAAATAGAAAAGCAAAGTCATATCTGCTTTCTGATCGCACTATTCGCATCCTAAACGCTTTCGGATACTTCATTTTGTAGAACATGCCCTCATTTTGTGCTTCAACGAGTCCGTTCCAATACGTCAGTCCGTGGTCCCGGACGTAATGAAGTGCTGAATAGTTTTGAATGTCATTTTTAAGACAAAACGTGGCAAACTCGGTTGTTTTGTTCATCGATAGCAGATACTTCCAGCAATGAAAATTTCTGCTGTCGTAAACGAGCAGCTGCCTGATTAACAGCAATTCTCTGCGTTCTTCGGGTGCAGTTTGTTCCTTTTTTGACGTGTTACCAATGATCGTTGTAAGCTTGGCACCATCCCACCAATCATCACACGTTTGTCTTCCTTTAGCTTCGTCTGGCATCTTTTCACGGCAACTACCAGCACACTTCCTCATTACCCATTCTCTATAATACCATGCGCTATAACCTTTTACATTCATGGCGAGCAGTTTCTCACTTACCTTTACCATCCCGTCCAACCCAAATTTCTTCAACTCGCTGACCAGCGCATAATCATCGGGCATGAGCTGTAAAAGATGTACCAAGTCTTCTTTTGATGTGTGATTTGCTTTCAGATTGAAGAGAAGCTCTAGATCATCGTTTTCATTGTCCGGTCTTGACTGCTTGTTATGAATTATCATTGGTTATTTCTAGGGTGTTATGATTGGAGGGATATAAATTGTTGTGGAGAAGACTTTCTTACCTAATACAACGTAAGGAGCATCAAGTCGAGTAAATAATATATTTTGGCGAAAAAAGAATTTGCAAATATTTTCAGGAAAAATCAAGGATCTCTACAAATGCAGTTGATGGGTTGAACTCAGTTTAAAATATGGCGATTTACTGTAAACTTTAAATTAAACTAAGTTTGACGTACTTCTATACCTGGAATATCACACATATCAAATGCTACACGGTAAAATAAGAAGATTATGCCCGTTATTTCGTTACAAAGCAAAGATTTTTGCTCTCCAGTTATGAAAAGTAACAATGAAGTAGAAACTTTTTTAATAGAACGGCATTTTTTATAAAGTACGTTTAAACCGCTTACAGTCCTAGTTGTTCTGTTTAAACTGTCACTCCCGATGCCAACAGTAGATAAAGTACATTGCTTAACACCGGGCTGGCAGAATTGTTTACGCTTTTTCGTCAAAAATATTTTCCCACCACCTTACCTTCAACCCTTACAACCAATTTACGTTTAATATGTTTTATCGCTGTAGTTCCTTTACAGAATGGTACACAGTCCTGTGATACATTCATCCCAAGATGACAAAATTGCAAATGTTTAATTAATACAAAAACGAAAATATGAGCATTTCATTACAGAGCATAGTATGCACAACTGGGCGGCGTGTACAATTGAACGTTAACAGTTCGCATTCTACCGTTCCATTGAGTTTGTTCTACTTCGATCTGTTTGCCCGCACCATTTTGCACTCGCTCAGTTTGAAACAACAAGGACATTAAATATATAAAATATTGGCCTGACCCCAACCGATGCTACCACAGATTCTAAACTTTGTCTGTGCTTATTTTGCTGCGTATGGCCTTTTTAGGACTTTACCATCTATGAACGATACAATTGGAGACGATGTGATATTCGGTGATGGTATGGATGAAATGAATGGTTGTGAAATGCAGGAAAGGTACGGAGATGAATGTGCAAGGGAGAAGAAAGATTGTGGTGCCAGAGAGGGAAGTGATAGAAGTTTGCTAGAAAAAGACAGAAACAGGTGCAAAAATAAAAAGGAACGAATCGGTAACCAAAAGAAAACGCACAGGTACAAAAAATGCAAATTTATAATTTTAGACGGTCTGCGCTACGATGCCACAATCGCAACTCACAAATCCGGTCTGTATTACAATAACATGCCCGTATTTGAAGCGCAATTTCATACACGAGTACTGCTCGGGGTTGATGATAAAAATGTTATTGAGGGTATGAGGTACAGTTTTTGGCTTGCCGATGCTTATATGGCGATGATTGAGCATTTCATAACAAGCATTGCGGATAAAAAGTGCGAATACTGCGCAAAGGGACATTTACACGGTAAGAAAGGAATTGAAAGACACGCTTACAGGATAGATCGTGCCAGGAAAGGATCACACCGTACATTCAACCATTTTCTGTCAAAGCACGTTAATATAAACGTAACGGACCATTTCACGGTTGTAAACACCCTGTTTGTCCACCCACACCCGCACACTCACCACCTCTCGATAGCAGGCATACCGACCAGCACGTCAACACGTATTGAAAGCATGGTAACGGGCATACCCACCAATTATAGACACGGACTGACAACATTCCAGCATATTCCTGTTCCAGAAGATAATATGGTAGGCAAATTCAAAACTGTCCTGTACGGTGACAAAATGTGGAAAGATCTTTTTCCTGGCTTGGCAGGCACGTGCTGCCTGGAGAGCTACGAACAGGGCCACAACTTTGATGATGAGAAGAAGGTGATGAAAGAGATTGTAGAGTGCAAGATGGAAGGATTTGAGCTGCTTGTCGGGCATTTGGTGTACTTGGACCACTATGGACACAAGTACGGTACGATCCACCACAAGGATATTAGAGATGTTCTGCGCACGTATAACGATTTTATCAGAGAATTGATAACCGGACTGGATGACGACACACTTTTGGTTGTGACTAGTGATCATGGAGTGGAGAACAGTGGTGGTCATGGCGGCGCACGTGCCATGCAATTGGCGAGTTTTGTGTTTTTCTGTGGAAGAGGAATCGACGGGACGAAAGACGATGTGTGTGAAGCGGTGAGGAAGGAAAGCTACAAATGGCAGTTTGATATGAACGAGAAGTGGATTGATGCCAAAAGACGACACATATCAACGACACAGGCAGCGCATGCCGATCGAAAAACTGGCATACGGCCCGAGTCCGATCGCTGTTTAAGCAACAGTACGAATAATGGCGTTTCCTACGTTCATCAAAACGACATAATGCCAACGATCTGTGCCCTGCTGGGCAAAGCCATTCCATTCTACAGCACAGGAACGTTTATCTACGAATTGGTGGGTAAAGGGCATTTTTACGACTCAGCAGTCAGAAAATGTGTAAAATTGTACAATTTGATAAACAAAACGGAAAAAAACGCACAAAATGATACAAACAAAATGAATTACGTTCTAGAACACGTAAAGAAATACATCAGTGCACTTTCCTTTCACCAAGTGTTTGCATTGAACCACTCTCTTTCGCACATTCTCAACGAGAAGTGTGCTGGAAGCAATCCACCCTACATCTACTTAGGTATACTAATAGGCGTGCTTAACATCATTATTCAGTTAAAAAGGATAAAATTTAAGCAGTACGATGTTTTTCAGGTGATAATCACAGTACTGACATGTCTTGCTCCTTCTTTCAGTATACCTGTGTTCATACATGAGGATATTCTGTGGTCCCTGCTCTTTTTAGCGCTGGACTGCAGCTGGCACGGTGTTTTTTATGCTTTAGCGTTCCTGAAGATCGGAAAGTTCCCGGTTGAAGGAAAGAGGATTGGCATTTTCGAATTAATGAGCAAGAACAACGCGATAATTTTTTTGGGACTTTTGCACTACGTGCGGTACTGCTGTTCACTAGAAAGGACAAGAAAGCGTAAAAACAATAAATGTGAACAGGAGGATATTGGTCTACAGGAAATTTTACCGTCTGATAGTCTATATGACCATTCAAGCAGCGCTATTGGTATGAAGGGCTGTGTTGCAGACCAAGACACAAGTATATTGGGAACAAGGGGCAATAGTAGAACAAGCGACACGATGAACACAGTGGAACACGTGAAAATGTCTGTACACGTTTTGCTGTCATATCTGTGCGATAAAGTGCATAGAGCTTTTCGTCTTCAGCTTAGTATTTTCGAGTCTGCCGCATCATTTCTCATATCTCTTACCTCCTACCCGTACATTCATGTGTTGGTTTTACGCTATTTCTACCAGGGCACGTCATCCTATCGCACACTGATCATCTCAATGCTTTCTGTCAATCACCGTCTCCTGAAGTATTTTATCTACCCCATAAAAGAGACTCTGTTCATTTTCTATCCCATTTCAGGTCCTTGCACAGGTACAAAATCGAACATCCGTAAATCGCACATTCTGAAACGGATCGCATACTTCTATTCGTGCATATTCGCTAGCAACAGAACGATGGACCTGTGCACAATCGACTACATGACATGTTTCATCGTTTCCGACCGGATCAATGTCAATTCTTTGTTCTCCGTTCTGCTGTATTTCTTTACGCCACGAATAGTACACCATGTGCCCTGTGATGACATATACCTGTTGGTAAACTCAGTTGCGTTTCTAGGTAGTTTTGTGGGAACGTGGTGGTTCGGAAGCAAATTTGGCAACGAATATTTCTATGGACGGTTCTTTAACGTTGGTATGTACTTCCTCATGGATAATCTTGTGATTTTAATCAGCGATATCAAAAAAATTATTTGGTGAAATAAACTAAAAAATTCGATTTTGTCGGCTTTCAAGTTTTTATTGACGTGCCCTCAGCTGTTATATTGTGTAAAATACTATTTTTGTGCAGATCGAGAATATTTTGGCTGCTAATCTGAACATTTCGTGCATGTCGACCAGATAAGTAAATTTAACCTGTATTTAGTAATATTTCATTTTTTTAATTTGTATTAGCAATCTATCAAATAATTGTTGACTCGCTTGTAAACATACTGAGACTTTCACAGAATATGAGAGCCGCAGACCAGGAAGAGTTCAGCAGTTGGCTCTTGGATATCGGAAGCGGCCTCGCCGATGAGAGATCATTGGTTGAGATTCCGCAGCAGTATGTTGCAGGCGAGGACATCGTTGACGAGATATATGGTGATGTTGCCAACATGGCTGACAGCGAAGATCTGACGAACAGAACTATACTCACAACAAACAACGATGCTGCAAAGGAAATCAATGACAGGGTCCTTGACTTGATGATCGGCAACGAAGTAACATACACGAGTGCAGACTCTATTGTCACAGAGGACAACGATGTTGTTGCAAACTATCCGTTAGAGTTTCTCAACAAGCAGCAGCCTTCAGGAATGCCACCGCACAAGTTAGTTCTAAAAAGAGGTGCGTTGATAATGCTATTGCGCAACCTTGATCCAGCCAATGGCCTGCTCAATGGCACACGCCTGGTGGTTGATGAACTCCACACAAACTTCATCATGGCTACTATTGTAACCGGATCCAGGAAAGATAGCAGGGCAGTGATACCAAGGATCGACATGGCACCGAGCGAGACACAGCTGCCATTCATACTCAAGAGAAGACAGTTTCCGGTTCTTCTTTCGTTTGCGATGACAATCCACAAGTCATAGGGTCAGTCATTTGACAAGGTAGGTGTTTATCTGCACAGCTCTGTCTTTGTACATGGTCAGTTGTACGTAGCTTTGTCGAGAGCGCGCTATGCAAACGGTCTGAGGGTGTATGTTGCTGACAATGGAGACCAAGGAAAGCATGAGAATGGTAAAGTATACACAAGAAATGTTGTATACAATGAGCTACTGGAATGAAAGTGATTTATTGATTTTGTAACCACAGAACAGTTGGTAGAAAGGAATGATCTAACGTTTTAGTTGTATTCAAAAGCGCTGTCTTAATATATGATACCATTGATGCACCCATTTTTGAAAAACGGGATAGCGTAGCTGGTATTGTAGTAAAGCAGTTTGTGATCATGAAATTATTTATCTTACGGCATTACCTTCCTTATATTGAGAGTTTAAGTATTTACATGAAAGAACAAAGACATTTTTAATTATCTTTAAAAAGAACATATTAGGATGTGATACATTTAACAGGAAAAAATATAACGTTTTCGGTTCAATATATCGGTACCAACTCGTAATAATAATATTTGTCACTTCTAAACAACATACATGTAAAATATTACGGCCTATCGTGTACTATTATGACTTGGATCAAAGAAAAGAACAAGTTTGCGCTTCTGACCCTATATTGAACATAATGAATAGATTTGGTGAACAAATCCCAAGTTTGTCCGTCACTAAACACATAAATTTTCGTATATTTATAATACACCAGATGAATACCCATTATATCTACTATATGAAAATCATAATACTGATGTAATTAACAAAAAAATTTAATTTTTGTATATTTGAACGAACCTACCTGCTAAGAATTCACACATTAGGAAAGAAAATGATTTGAAAAAACCTGATAAAAACAATGTTTGATAACAGCTCATCGGCAAATTAATATACCTTGATATTCAAACAAAATAGATTCATGACAGAAACGGAGTACAACCGAGATTTTGATCATCACAGCAAGCGGATATGCCTATTACTGTAAACATAGGGTTAAAGGTTATATCGGATCTGTTTGCATCTATCATTTTATGCATCAGATTTCCGTTTATCTCAAAAATTAAATTGCATCAGTAATTACAATGATTTTTGTGGGATAAGACATGATTCGAGAACACACCCCATGTTCAATCGGGAAGCACTCGTCAATGAAGAGAAGCAAATGTTTTACATCGTCATTCTATGTGCCTTATTATTACTCGAACTTGCTTCATTTGGAATATCAGTGTATTTCGTCGGAGGAGTGCAGTATAACCAAGTGTATTTGGTGCACGGATCAACACTTCTCCTAGGGAATACATTTTTAGTGCAAGGAATTATTATGAAAACTTTTGATCAGGTGCTTTTATACCCGATTATATATTTCTATACGCTGGCAATAACATTCCTGGGCAGTTCTCCTGCGGTAGGGTTATATTTCGCGTTTAAAATGGTGCATGTTGGCATCCTAGTGCTGCGAGGGCTTATTCTGTGCTACTTGATCAACCGATTGAGGCGAGAATTTGCCTGGTATTATTTCAAGAAACTGGGCACAAGTGAACGAGTAATTGGTAAGTCGATTTTCTAATTTTAGAAGCTAATAGGGTAAGTGATAACATTAATTTAGATCAGACAACAAGCTATTGTTGTATTCAGGCTCTACATATTTTTTGCTATTGTAGATATCTTTCTACCTCTCCTGGATCTACCGTTTGGTAAGGTGCTATTTGTCTTACATATAACTTGCGAAATATTGATTTATTTTAATTTTGAAACTTTTAAACACGAAGAAAATACCATTGCACGCAGGGTACTGTATATTGTCATTCTAATTGAGTTGATACTCACAATAATTGATAGTATCATTATTGGAATTACTCATGCCCCTCTTGAAACGTAAGTATATGTTCTAATTTATTGCATGGTGTACGTAACGAATGGTTTCAGATTACTGATCATTCTAATACTTTCGATTATACTCGTGAGAGATGAGCGCAACTTTGGAAGCGGTCTCAAAGATATTTTGACTGGAAAAACTCAATGCATGAAGATAGTGAAAAATAATAAGTAAAGGTGGTGATGCTAGACAAAGAAATTTATCTGTATAAACTGTTAAATGAAGTTTTTTGTTCAAGCATCATTCTTCAACATTGCGCTTAATAGTAATTTGAGCAACGAATGGCGATAGCGCGAACATTTCGCTCCCTACTTGGACCGCATGACAGTCATATCTGTGATACCTTAAGATTTTCCTATTTGCTGCAGTTCACATACGAATATCCAGGCAGATAACTCTTAAACTGCCGTTCATTGCAACTTATAGACTTCTCACAGCAAATAATTTTTTTAATATGCCTATATCTTGTCAATAATTTTCTTTGACTCGTCTCTTGCTATATAATATTTCGTTTAGTATCGTTCTGTGCATCTTTAGCAGACAATTCAACTATTAACCCGCCATGTGCCGACAATTTGTAGTGAGCCTTCGTTTTTTTGCTACATTCCCAGCAAATCTACGTTGCTTTTCATAATTTATGAGCAATACCATTTATATGGCACGAATCTACATACATTTAATACGGCGGTCAGGACATTGGCTGCATTTAACATACACTAATATAACAATGCTACGCAGAAGCGAACAACATGCAGTATTAAATAGAAAAATCTTCATTATTCTATGATACCGACTGGTTAATTCATAATGTATGATTGTCCTAATTAGCGTTTCTATAAAAATATTTGCATTTCGTACCTCTATGCTACAGAAACATACCAAACAACAGGAAGAAGCTTATTATGACTGAATATATCTCTTTGCCAAGTGTACCACACGGTGTGTGATTGTCGGCTCTACAGTATCGCTTTACAGATAAAAAGGTGAATTTTGGTAACCAAAAACCAACACTAGACTACATGCAATCATTTAACAGGATTAATAGCAACAATAAATTATCGTAGCGAGCTTCTCATATGGTAACACCCGGGTGGATCTCTATAATATAAAATGCGTTGAGTAATAATGACCATATCATAGCTTTCCAATTTCTTTAAGGTATCTGTCAATAGCATATTTATTGACACCATTTTTATGGCTAATCTGCCGGCTTTTGAGCTAATGTTCTTTCTATAAACTGTCTCGGGTTTCCAATTGTATCAAGCTCAATTTTAGCTAAAATGCTCTATGAGTTTGATCGCATTTCTCTGGTTGTTGCCATTACAGTTATAATTTGTGCGAAAGAGTCTTGTAATGGTAGATTTTCTTCACTTGCCTTGTTTTGTTATTTAGCGCATTCTCATACTTAACCTTCCTAGAATATTTCATATTTATGTACTTTCTTCATACTTTCTTTCCTCAGTTTATTTCTTTGTTATTCCTTATGTTTATCTACACGTTTGGTCGGTGATTTCTGTCATATCTCCGTATTATTATTGTGCTTGGTGGTTAACTTGTCTCAATTTATGACATCTAATGCTATTTCAGCCGTCGTTCTCTCTATTGCCCTCACATTCCTTGTTAGTATGTTATATTTCTGTACTTTTCCTGTTGCATTCTCGTAGATTGTGTAGAATCATTAATTAAGTTTTTTATTGATAAAGAACCGGTCACGATATGAATTTGAGTTAACCTTCTCATCAACAATAAATCTTGGAATCTACTTTTCTCGAGCTTATCCAGCTCATTTTTTATACTAACAGAAACAAAATCACCTTCGGGAGTGAATTTGCAAGTAATACTCTATTTTCAAGTATTCGTTCATGTAGAAATGCTCATCTTCTTCACAACACATTGAACGATTTTGGTGTGTAACTGGTTTAGCTTATTGTCAATATTCAATTTGGGCGACATGATGTTTTCAAGATTATACGATGATTTTTTAATGCGTGTTTTATACGAGCAATTGATTGTTAGG
This sequence comes from Vavraia culicis subsp. floridensis, assembly GCF_000192795.1. NCBI lineage: Eukaryota > Fungi > Microsporidia > Pleistophoridae > Vavraia > Vavraia culicis. Next base: position 93,995 of record NW_007360616.1, on the reverse strand, counting down.
GCAACTTCCGTCATGTTCTCCTTCTAATTCGCCTGATAAAAGTTTGGTTGATGTTCCGGCTGTTCAGAAAATTTTACTCCAGCATGTCAGATTTCTAATGTAATTACTGCATAACTCTCAATATTTCATTTCTAAGCGCTATGCTGCTATCAGAGAGGATTTGATTCGAAATATCACTTGTCAAAATGATAAATTTATCAATTTCTTTGTTTCTAATCGTATGTTTGCATTCTTTATTGCTTTTATTTCCGATCATTTGTTGAAATATGCCGTGGAGTATATCAGGAGTTAGGTTATAAAGTTGGCAGCACATATTGTGCAACCAGGTACGGCGTTAATTACCAGTAGGCTTGATGTCGTATAAGGGCCAAACACACATATATATTTTCTGATCGTCTTGTGATGTCTATTATGTTGCTAGTTGCCGTTCTATTTATAGGAATTTCTGCAATTATCGACAAACATTCTGATAAATGCATCACACAGACTATAAAGATATCCGTTCCTATTTCCGATGAGTTCTGGTGTCTATTTCTGCCAATACACGCTCAAAAACGGACTATGTTTGTGATTTACTATGCAGCTCAAGCGAATATGAAGTATTACACCATGATCTTTCTCTTTTTATTTCAGCACCTACTTCCATATTGTGATCACATATAAACTATTCTATACTAGCAAGGAAGTGCACTTCTTCATGATTGACAACAGTGCCTGTGAACCTATGTAGAATTTTCTCTTCGTGTTTACGCAACGCAGTATGGGTCCGTATGCGTCAGTTACAACACGTCCATTGGTTGCGTTTTACGCTCTGCTTTGTCGGTAACTGTGGGTGTATGGAAAGCAATCCATTCTAACTCCTCTTTCATTTTAAGAAAAAGTATCAGCTGGTTTACAATACATGAAACCTGGTGAAATGCAATTTGTTTGTAATCGGTACTTGTGATACCATCACCACAATCTGTGGCTTGAGGTTATGCTCGCTTTTTAACACATATGTGCTTGTTACATGAGCGATCTTAGCTCAACGAATGAGTTCACTGGTCTCGCCAACGGAATTCAACAGTGTATTTCGTCAATTTTGAGATTTATTGAAATTTTTGGTAATAAGGTTGCTAAATCGTGTTACTTCTATCTTTAACTCTGTCATGATAAGTGCTGATGCTCCCTTCAGGCAACATTAGCACATGCTGAGTACTGTCCAGCATAATATGCACTTTTTGATAAAATTGTTCATTTATATCATAAATTCACCGATGCTTTTCGCTGTATTACGCCTTCGTCTTTGTTAGCGCTAAATATTGGCATTAGTTTTACAACCGGTGCCATACCACAAACGAATCTCATTTCCGCTTGATGCTACGATAATGTTGTATTAAGTGTGCTTAATATCGATGGTATTGTTCATACACTACAACACTACCAATAGTAACGCATGTTGGATGCAAAGAATTTCTTTTTCCGTATTGGGCAGAATTGCGACTCATTTTACAATAATACTGATGTAATTAACAAAAAAATTTAATTTTTGTATATTTGAACGAACCTACCTGCTAAGAATTCACACATTAGGAAAGAAAATGATTTGAAAAAACCTGATAAAAACAATGTTTGATAACAGCTCATCGGCAAATTAATATACCTTGATATTCAAACAAAATAGATTCATGACAGAAACGGAGTACAACCGAGATTTTGATCATCACAGCAAGCGGATATGCCTATTACTGTAAACATAGGATTAAAGGTTATATCGGATCTGTTTGCATCTACCATTTTGTGCATCAGATTTCCGTTTATCTCAAAAATTAAATTGCATCAGTGATTACAATGATTTTTGTGGGATAAGACATGATTCGAGAACACACCCCATGTTCAATCGGGAAGCACTCGTCAATGAAGAGAAGCAAATGTTTTACATCGTCATTCTATGTGCCTTATTATTACTCGAACTTGCTTCATTTGGAATATCAGTGTATTTCGTCGGAGGAGTGCAGTATAACCAAGTGTATTTGGTGCACGGATCAACACTTCTCCTAGGGAATACATTTTTAGTGCAAGGAATTATTATGAAAACTTTTGATCAGGTGCTTTTATACCCGATTATATATTTCTATACGCTGGCAATAACATTCCTGAGCAGTTCTTCCGAGATAGGGTTATATTTCGCGTTTAAAATGGTGCACGTTGGCATCCTAGTGCTGCGAGGGCTTATTCTGTGCTACTTGATCAACCGATTGAGGCGAGAATTTGCCTGGTATTATTTCAAGAAACTGGGCACAAGTGAACGAGTAATTGGTAAGTCGATTTTCTAATTTTAGAAGCTAATAGGGTAAGTGATAACATTAATTTAGATCAGACAACAAGCTATTGTTGTATTCAGGCTCTACATATTTTACAGCATGTTAAGCGTTTTCCTACCTCTCCTGGATTTACCATTTGGAAGAACGCTATTAGCTTTGCGTTTGATCTGTGAGGCACAGGTTTATTTTAATTTTGAAATTTTTAAACACGAAGAGAGCACTATCGCGCGTAGAATACTATATTGCAGTATTGCGATGGAATTAGCAATTGCAATAATCGACACCATCATCATTGCAATAGTCATTGTCAGTTTTCAAAAGTAAGTGCATATTCTAATTTACTGTACGGTGTACGTGACATTTGGGTTCAGAATATTAGTCATTCTGATGTTTCTATATCTGCTTAGGAAAGATGAGCGCAACTTTGGAAGCGGACTCAAGGATTTGATTCTTAGAAAACCTATCTAGGCTGGCAACGAGTGGTTGGGTGAAGATGAAGTAAATTACTGAAACATATTTTAAAAGAGAATATGTATCATAATGCGAATTATTTCAGCATTACACAGAGCTTTCATTGCATTTGATAATATTGTATGAATGTTAAACCAAATGAATTGTGTTTTATTAAAAAATGGATAGATTAACTATTTTTACCTGCGCACATTCCGAATTAAGAATTGATTAATGACCTTTTCGCATCTTTTAAAGCGATCTAGGTACTATTGGTTGGCATAGCTAAGTGCAAACTTAATACGCGCAACCTTTCCGTTTATACTAACATTACAACCATAGCGGATTTGTCAAGTATTTCCTCCTCATAGAAAAACACACCCATTTACCTGTACAATGCTCTGAGTTCAATCCTTCCACTACTAACACGGTAATAAAGTCTACAAATTATGTAAATTTGCCTGCATAAGGCATGTTCACACGATTTTCGTTTTCACCGAGCTTTGGTTAGAAACCGGCAGTGTACTAACCTCTTAACATAATTTGTTAGATATTTAATATTTCGCTGCATTTTTTTCACACAACTACAGTTATCTCAATAAAATGAATCGACGAGCAAATATCAAAGCGCAATGCTGCTTTAGTTGATTAACGGGCAGACGGTTATTCAACTAATTGTTTATTGCATGAGTTATCAAGTAATATTGTCCATATATCGGTATGAAACAAAAAAATTGGATCAAATATCCGATTCAGGTTGTAATGGTATTAATCAATCAATTAATTAATTAATTAGTCACGACAGGTTCTATGATCACAATGCGACTATACATTCAGGTTAACAATCATTTAAACGCATTGATTGGCATAAATTTGCACCAATTATAGAAATAAGCAAAAAAACGTATCCACAACAGTTTGATCAGGACAAATAATGGACACTGAATGATTTTGTCGCTTGGCCTTACTTATACAATGTGAATAGCACCTTACGAATAAATGCCGAGTCAACTCTTTAGAATAGCAGCTTTTGTCATGGCCCAGCGATCCTCAATTCATAGGAAAAACAATTGTTATAGTTTGATCAGCCATATGTTCAGGTTTAGCCATGGAAATACAGCATTAACAGTCCAACAGCATTCCATGGTAAATGTAAATAGGACTCGATGAATTTTTTTGAGTTTAATTGGGTTGATAAATTTTTTAATTTCGAATTATTTGAACATTTGAGTAAAAAACAAACGAATCTGATCTTGAGTAAAACGTACACCAAACACGGATGATAACAATCGTAAGATCTTTAAAGGTAGATGTTTTTGCATATTACGCTAGAATATCTCAACATATCATCCGAAATGAGAAAAATAGACTTCCCAAGGATTCGGTTTAAACAAAGAAAACATCGAAGACCGCTCAGATTGTTCACAGCCCTATAATGGTTTGTCTCACGAAGGATACGTTTACTAATCGCTACACCCAAATAATTACATTTTTTGATCCATTAAAATGACCATGGTTACCAACCAGCCTTTGGTTTACGAAAAAACCTCAGATCACATTCGAACTAAAAGCAAAAACCATCACAAACTACGATGTTTAATTCACCCAACTGCCACATTTTAACATCCATACATTATGTACCACCAAATAAAATCGTATCATTTCAATTAAAAGCTTCTTAAATGATTAATAAAATCACTGTTATAATGATTAATATCTATTTCCCGTATAAAAACACTTTCAACACCCAATGTATGATTCCCAGGGCAGGATCCGTTGTCAATTCCCAAATAGGCTTCATCTACATATTTTCGTTCTTCACATTCCTGGAACTGGCTTTTTTTGGCCTGACGGTGTATTTTACGACCGAAGTGGTTACCGAATACCCATTTGTGGTCTATGGAGCTTCGTTACTTCTTGGCAATTTCTTCTTGATGGAAGCCATAATAGCGCGGAACATCTACCAAATGTGTATATATCCGTTCATATACACCTACACACTTACAGTGAACTTGGCAAACATAACACATATTAATAATATATCCTTTGCATTTCAGCTCATGCTGATCAGCGTGGTTGCAATTCATGGAGTCTTCTTCATCATGAAATTTCGCGATTTTTTCTACGAGTTCTCGTGGTACTACTACAAGAAAATTGGTGGCCGTCCGGAAATAATAGGTAAGTACTTAGTTCTAATTAGAGGCGAATAAGGTAAGTTCATTTTTTAATTTATGATTAGGGAAAATACTATAGTTTTCTTCAAGATACATGTTGTGTTCGGTGTTCTAAAAACTGTTTTTCCGTTGTATGGAGTATCGTTACAGTTAGTATTGTACATACTGCAATTAACTATGCGTGTTCTTGGCTTTATCTTCTTCCAAACTTTCAAACACACAGAAATAGTTTGGGCAAGAAAGATCCAATATGTTATCATCGCTTTGACAGCCGTCATAGATATTTTAGAACTAATCCTGGCCAATTTTTATGAAATTCCGAACGTAAGGTAAGTTATATTTTTAATTTGAACACTCATTGTAACGCTATGCTTCAAGTTAGTTACAATGTTCATTTTTATGTACTTTTTGTACCTTGATGAACGTCACTTTGGAAAAGGGTTGAAGGAGATTGTGCAATAAACACACCATTGCTGGCGGTAAAAATAATTTATTTGAACAGTTTAAAACGTTAAAATACGCTCTTACACAACATTACGTTCGATTATCGCTTTTATATACAATTCTTCGTTTCTGTTGATATGACAAAGGATGTATTCGAACAACCACCGGCTTATCTGCCATCTACAGCTCATTTTGCTTAGCCATACATTTCTTGATTTTACAGTGTTAGTAGAACAAATCGTGGGTTTCTTTCACTGCCTGTTTGGTCTCAACGGTGATCATAGACCCTTGTGCCATAAGGAAACCCGGTATACTGATCCATCCAACCATCCAATATGCACACAAACAACAACAGAAAGGTACGTGCTGCTGCAGCATTGACATCGGCACCAAGCCACGCTTGCATGATACCCGTTTTAAGGAGCACCATGCACTTTGTTAGAACCTTCGAACAGACAGTTGACATGCAGGTCAAACAGTGTTGAAAATGTTAAATATTCCTGTCCAACTCTGGTATTGTATATGAACTGTGCTGACGGTGTTTACACAGCTCGTGCAAACGCACACGGTGCTTGCACACCCAAAAGGTTGAAGGAGCTTACCCTAAAATTACGACTTTGCAAGCAAGCTTTCACGCGACGTCCTCTCATACACTTTCAATGACATTACTGCACCCTTCAAGTTTCTTTGCCTGGCAGTCTCACAAAAACTGCTTGCACTCATCGCGAGATAAGAGTTTCGATCAGTTTGTGGTCCTTTGTTCGTATAATCGCTTGTACCTTGCAGGATACATCGAGGATCACGAGCAAATACGGTAAAAGTATAACAGTATAGTTAGCAAACCAAAAATGAGGCATACTCAGCATATCAAAATAAGTTACCAAAAAGTAAGCAAATTTTTTATTGCTGGATACCATCCTACACAAAGAGTAAAAATGTAAAAAACTATTATAAAAACCTTAAATACCTTCTGTAATACCTCATCATTAAACTTTTAATCTAGGTTGCCCTGCTAATAACGGATATTGTGATCATCACCGTAAAATCTTTGATACCCAGTTCTGGGTGTATTATCATATTCGCTACTTGCTTCATATGCTTCAAACAATCCAATATTTTTTAGTTCCTTCAAGATATATTCATCTTCTATTTCAGAAAATTGCATAAAATCAGATTCGGTCTTGAAGTTTCTGCTTTCTGTAGCGTCTACCTGCAACGTCGGTTTCATTTGTTGGGGTCGCTGGAATTGCTGAGATTGCTGGAATGGCTGAGATTGCTGGAATGGCCGGGGTGGTTGATTTTGCAGAGATTGCTGGAATGGCCGGGGTGGTTGATTTTGCAGAGATTGCTTAAGTGGCTGAGGTTGATTTTGCAGAGATTGCTTAAGTGGCTGAGGTTGATTTTGCAGAGATTGCTTAAGTGGCTGAGGTTGATTTTGCAGAGATTGCTTAAGTGGCTGAGGTTGATTTTGCAGAGATTGCTTAAGTGGCTGAGGTTGATTTTTCTGAGATTGCTTAAGTGGTTGAGGCTGTGAGGGTCCATTGCATATTGGAACGGGAGCAGTCGATTTCCTGTAAATGTTAGCAAACACGCTACCAAAATCATACATACCATCACTTAGTGCAGTGTATATCATGCCTATACGTTGCTTCACCGTTATAGATTTAGAAAGAATCTCATTTTCTCCACGTTTTCTCAGATCACTAAAAATAGAATCAGCAGTCCTGTTGATGTATCCCTTCCAATCCTGTATGTTCTGTACCAAGGGATCAATTGTGTGCATTAACCCTCCAGTTTTTTCTTCATGATATTGCACTTTTGCCCTTTCGATGTATTGTTGCAGTGCTGTATCATCAAATTTTTCAAAACCAATCATGCCCCTGGTCCTTCCTTTCAGTGCAGTCATTATCTTCCCGAACTCAGCATTACAATTTTCAGTAGCACGCAATGCATCCTCGATCTGCCGACCTTTGTTCTCGGCTTTCTTGCTATGATCTTTCAACTTCTTCAGCACAATGGCTAGTTCACTCAGAGAATCGCCTAAGATCGTATCTCCGATCTCAACACCCATAATCCTGTGATTATCCTTCGTAAGGCCTACGTTATCGTAACCCAAGAGCACATATTCATTTGCAATCTGCCATAGCACGGTATCAAGTGATTCTAAACGTTTTTTCACACTATTCCAATTTGCGGGCAAAATCACATTTAGATGGTTTTCGTCCATAAAGTTGTACATGTAGTATATGTTTTTAACATATGTTTTGATAAGATAGACATAGTTGAACAGGCTTATTAAACGATTCTTTTGCACATTTATAAAATGATACTCGTTTTTACATACATTGACGTGCGCGCATTGAATCAAGGCAGTAAATTCAAGCTGCTCTCTTTGAAAATCAATCAGATGCTTGCGTGCATCTTCTCTAGTTAGTATTGTTCTTTCCATTTGTGCTTGTTGAGATTGAGCAGTTTGTCCCGATGGTACTGATGCATGAGAGTTGATGTCCGTTTTGGGATCGATAAAGCCGTCATTTGCGTGTTTTTGATCGTTTGAGCTCTTCTTTGCATACTCCATTCTTGATTCATATTGATTCTGCCAATTCGATGAGAGTGCCCGTTGAACGGCTGGACGTTGTCGAGGCGCACTATCCGTCTGTAACATGTAAGGTGCTTGTATATGTGAGGTATAAGATGCTTGCACATATCCAGGAATCACGAATACCAGGGTTAGTTGCAGCAGCACAAATACTAGGTCAAGAAAATATAAGTTGGTCTTTACCATGAAACTGGCACATTTGTGTGCTTATATAGTTTTGGAAGTATTTCTTACATCTGCCATATTGAACAAAAGCATTCTTTTCTGGATTTTCCTAATTTAGGACGTTTACTATTAATGGTCACCAAAAAACAATGGCGATCGCACGATCTTGCAAGCGCATTTTTGCAGTTATTTGTTAATTTTTAGTTTTAGTAACGTATTGCACTGTCCATAAATATTTTTGATCATGATACGAGAATAGGTGATGATTTTACTGATGTACGGTGGTATTATATGCATGTTGATACGAGCTGGGGTCTGATCACGTGTAACACAACATGTTGTTACTATATGGTGTAACACCGGTCATGCCGACTTAGACGGTAAATCATTTCTGAAAAAAATTGCAACGCCCATACAATTCGCCTAAAACTCGGTGTTTAATTTATGAAAGGTCGGATTGCAACTGCGCAGCGTGAGATAAATCGGATTAGCACTTATAGAATCTACACTCGACCATAAACAACGAAGAAGCATTTTACTAAGCTTCAAAACATGCACTCCTTAGTTTTAATCTACGTAATAATGTGTTCTGTTTGCTACCATTGATCTGAGATTTCTGTGAAAAATTTTTATAGATCTAAAATAGTTTTACTCCCGATCGGTGATTTCAAATTATCTATTCTGTGCAAAATGTATCTAATTAGTTAATTTTACATTATATTTCATTTAATACAGACATTATTGATCTATTCAGTGCATTCCTACGTATAATTCCTCCTGTTAAAACGCACACTGCTTTGGCGAACTTCCTCGTTTGTTTCGTTCATGTGAGGATCAACACTACGCCAGCTTTTTTATACTCTACACTGCTTCTACATTCAGTGTATATAAAGCTGTATTCATATTTTTTACTCCTATTGGCTGAGTTACTTGATATGAAAATAATTTTTCCTTAAATGTGTTTATTTGCCATTTTCTACTTCTTTTTTACCAAAAATCGTTTATCTCTATCCTCATACCACACAATCCGAATCACACTTTTGTAGCCTGCAAGGACTGATCACGATTGCTGGTCTTCAATTAATAAAGAAGGCTATTTAGCTATCTTGCACAACACCTCCATCATAATAGAAAGAAACTAGCTGCGCTATTCCCGTTTATAAAACGAAAAAAGTGCTCTATCCATTCAATGATATTTTCTTCTTGTCATATCTCGTATTATGTTTTTTCTATTGTTTAAGATCTTATGGTAGGGGTTAATTAATTAGCTACCTATTCGGTGATTATGTAATCTCGATCCTAAGACAACCAAACTAAACCTCGCACTCAGAGCACAACTCAAATAAATAAAACTTAAACCTTTAATGCACTTCTTCCTCCTCAACAACTTTGGTCTCTTCCTTCCCGCTCAGCAAAGTATCAATAACCATATCAGCAAATCCAACAGGATCATCCAACGAATACCCGCATTGCACACACGCAACCCTGAACAGCAGATTGAGCAGCTTCGTGAATGCAGAGTCGTCATTAACCAGGCTGTTAAGTTTGAAGGTTAGCGGATGCGACACATTTATCTGCACGATCTTCTTGCCCTTGGGGAACATAAACATGTTGCTCTTGTCAATGGCCACCTGTGCCGCTAAGATCTTCTCCATTGCCGGTGATATACTATACTTAGGCGATCGCACCAACATATGCTTATCTCCAAGATTGAGGAACTCTACACGCTCAATCGTATCACCCAACGCGCCCTCGATCTTCTCCTTGAGCGTCTTCAGCTCGTCCTGCATCTCCTTGCTCACCTCAGCATTCGGAATTTCAACACCTTCCTGGTTGATCTTTATCACATCGTTGCCCTTGTACGACCTAAAACGCTGTAGAAGGTACTCGTCCATCGAATCGATCATGAAGATCACCTCATAATCCTTGAAATACTCAAGGAACGGGCTCTTCACCACCTCTTCCTTCGTAGTGCCCGTGATTACATAAATCTTATTCTGCCCCTCCTTCATATCCTTTACGTACTCATCCAGTCCTATGCTCTCCCTCTTGCTCGTGTTGAACCTGAGCAACGGCTCAAGCGCTTGCTCGTTGTCGTCACGCACCGCCAGCTTGATAGCGCTGCTGAACTCGCCATAGAACTGATCGTACGTCTCCTTGTTCATCTCCTTCAACAGCTCGACCGTCTTCTTCGTTAGCGTCTTCTTTATCAGTTTCTTCGTATTCTTTCCCTGCAAGAACTCTCTGCTCACGTTCATTGGCAGATCCCGGCTGCTGATCACACCCACAACGCAGTGCATCCAATCGGGCAGGTCTAATTCATCGGTAACAAACACGCTGTTGCAGTACAAACGTACTTGGTGCTTCTTCGCGCCCTTATCGCTGAACATGTTAAACTTCGGTCTCTTTGGAGCGAAAAGGAGCACATCAAACGAAATGCTACCCTCCAAATGGCTGTGTTTAACGGCCAAATAGTCATCCCAGTCGTTACTGATGGTCTTGTAGAACGAGGTGTACATCTCCTTGGTAACATCTTTAGGATTCATCGTCCACAACGGCTTTTCCTTGTTGATCTGCTCGTCCTTCCATTCCTTCACCATTTTCTTTACCTTCTCCTTGTGTTCCTTCTCGCCCGTTTCCTGATCGACTTTCTCGCCCGTTTCCTGATCAACTTTCTCACCAGTCTCTTCATCTGTGACTTTGTCGATAACCTTTTCGCCCGTTTCCTTATCTACTTCCTCACCAGTCTCTTCATCTGTGACCTTGTCGATAACCTTTTCGCCCGTTTCCTTATCTACTTTCTCGTCCGTTTCCTCATTCACTTTCCCGTCCGTTTCCTCATTCACTTTTTCGCCCGTTTCCTTATCTACTTCCTCGTCTGTTACCTTCTCACCAGTCTCCTTATCTACCCCTTCGCCCGTCTCTTCCTCAACCTCCTTCTCTTCCAAAGTCCTGAGTATAATTGGATAGCCGATAAACATAGAGTACTTCTTGATCAGCTCTTTAACCTTCTCCTTCTTCACAAACTCTCTACAGCTCTCCTTTATATGCAATACCACACGTGTGCCGTGCTCCATGTCAACAGGCACCTCCTCAACCGTATAATGCCCCAAACCCGAGCTTGTCCACATGTACTGCTTGTCCTCCGTTGGATACTTCGTTACAACCTGCACCTTGTCAGCCACAAGAAACGATGCATAGAAGCCCAGCCCGAATTGACCGATCAAGTCATCAACAGAGGCCTTCGCACTCTTAACCGCCTCTCTAAATTTACGTGTACCAGAATTGGCCACACATCCCAAGAACTTAACCAAGTCATCCTTGGTCATTCCAATACCGTTATCACACACAGTGATCGTGTCATCCGTAGGCGTAACATTCATCTTCAACTGCATATCTACGTTCACGCCCTTGTCCCTCAGATCCTGCCTGAGCGCATTCAGCTTGTCACACGCATCCGAACAGTTGCTGATCAGCTCTCTCAAGAAGTAGTCCTTGGAGGAGTACATGCTGTTTATTATTATGCTCATAAGGTTCGTCATCTCCACATCGTAGGAGTACGTCTCTTTGGCCTGCTCCGTCTCTTCGGTCTTGTTCTCACCGTGGGTGGTTGCACTTTGCTCAATGTTTGCTGTGTTCTCTACTGACATGGAGGGCATAAATTTTTTTTCTTTTATATTTTAGAAATTCTAGAAAAGTGAAAGCAACCGTAAAAACATTTTGTGGTGACCAAGAACAAGGGATAGCACGTAATGTTCGTGGTGTGCACACGGTCATACAGCCGTGTTTACAGTGTATGCCACGTTTTAGCACACCGTTTTACCGATCGTAGCATTTAACGAAAAGCATTTCATACGCCCGTGCTGTTCAAACACCTACGTTTTCCTAGGCCCTGTCCACGTATCGCAGCACGTACTGCCATGTTACTTCGTACTGACACCACAAAAAGTACGGTAGCACGTGCAAAAGACATGTCTGCATCCTATCAATCGCAAATGCACGCTCTCTCCGCAGAGCAATGCTTGTTCTGATGGCGGTACCCATCATAAAAGTATTCTCCATCCGTGATAGCACCCTACAGCAATTCTCACACAACACATTTTTATTCTCACACAGCGCAGTTATTGCACGTAATAAACCACAGCATTGCACCAACACCACCTTCCACACCAATGATCTGCTGTCCTATCCCACAATGCTACACCCACGCGGTCACAACTCTTCGTGCAGCAATTTGCTGCCCCGTGTAGATGAACGGCAAATAATTTGTTCATGCCAAGCAGTACCACCCTGTCATACGAACGATAGGTGAAACGGGCCAAACACCTCGAAGTGCTTTTTTATGTGATGTTTCCGTTCTCTAGGGCTGATATGAAGGAACATCATCGTTCCACGGCACTACTACCGATCAGAATGTTATGCATTAAATAAGCTATTTTGATGAGCATCGTAGGTAACGCGAGCTGCTCGTGTTACCTACAATTTTAGGGCACGCTGATTTGGTGGTAAAAATGGTTTGTTACGCCCTGTTGCACGTTATGTTCGCATCAGGTGGTACGCGTACCTATCACTGGCAAAACCTTGGTTGGTCCAGTACCGGCATTACACAGCGTTGCTAAGCTTATAATGGAGCAGTTGCACCTTGCAAACGGTAACTGATTGATCATCAGTTGATGGATGAAAGGCTGCTCAAAGCTGAGCGTATTTATGAAGGATTGCACGTGAACAGCACTTGCGTACCTCACCGATTAAATTATGTCCTACGAATCAAAAATATTGGTCCTAAAACCAAACCGTAAAACGGTAATGCTCATGAGCAAAGATGAACGGTGTTTCATTCACTTAATGCTCACCAAAACGCGTACTTCACTTTTACGAACCGTTTTCAGGGCAGTGTCGTACTTCACCAGCAGTTTTTCATTTTACTCCAGAGCGCCAACACGAATGGCACCTTCCTACAACAGTAGTAGCACAGAGCAAGCCTTGCTACCCCTGCGTGCCAAAAAAGCAAAAGTGAAAACGTAGACACACCGTTAATGCTTTGCAGAAGAAACAAATTTTTGGTGTTATCGGTAAAAAAGCGATGTAAATTTGCATTTGCAGTGCTAACCTTTTTTGAACCGATTCTCTCTGAGCAAACGAATCACTCACCGTACCACGATCAGCGTTAACAGGGCATTCTCCTTAACTAACGTTAACGTATTTCTCGTACTGTGCCAGTTGTTAGGTGTGCACTCCGCAGGTACTCAACCGTAGAACTAAAGCGAGTCCTTCGTTTTCCTCTAACCATGTGTGCAACATGTACGGTCTAATATCGCATATAACCTCTTTTTGTGTCCGTTCCCAGGCAAGAACTGGTGATGCGATTAAAATCAGGGCATTCTGTTCATTCTCCCAATAATTTTACCGCATCTACCTGCACTGCTACCAGGGATCGGTTCATTTTCGCTACAAGGGCAAAGGATAGATCATTTAACATATCTTTAAGACCGCGTTTGCTTACCATGGCAAGCAAATTTTTTATTTGCCCCTGATACTTCTCACAGCACCACGTTGGTCAGTTTTATTTTACTACAAGCCCCTGATACTTCTCACAGCACCACAACCACAAATGCTGTAGGAAAGGAAGTGTTCGGTAAAAGATAGGTTTAATAACAATGATGTGCTGAACTGCTATCCGTTGCAAACCGCTCATGCCCGGTGATAGCTGTGCTATTTCTGTTTATGGGACAGGACAGGAAGCGTTGGTAATTTTAATTCTTTTTTTCGTGTAAAACGGAATGCTGTGTATCAAAAGAACCGTTTCTTAGAACACGCCATTATTTAACGTATCGTATGAGTGGTGCTGTACGACTGTCCCACCGCTTAAGGCACCGTACAGCACTGCGATATTAATCATGGTATTTACTACGCTCATCTACCCGTGCTCTTTTCACCCCCTCTTCATCATCACCCATCACATCTTCGTCCTTTGTACCGTTTATTCTCCTATGTTTGTATCCCAGCTCTATAACATCGTTTTCCTCCTCATCTTTTACTCCATCTCTTGCAAATTTACCTATTTCTTCTTCTACTGCTCTACTAATACCTTCATACTTTCCATTATTTTTCTTCTTCACAGTATTACTGTCATTTTCATTGCCGGTATTCGTACCGTGTTCCGTATAATTATACGCATTTACGACTTTAACGTCCTTTTCATTTTCTTTTTGATTATTGTTACTTCTATATCTATTCTCACTTCCTTCATCATTCCCATCCTTTACCTCATTCCCATCCTTTACCTCATTCCCATACTTTACCCCATCCCTATTCTCATTCCCATACTTTACCTCATTCCCATACTTTACCCCATCCTTTACCTCATTCCCATCCTTAACCTCATTCCCATCCTTTACCTCATTCCCATCCTTAACCTCATTCCCATTCTTAACCTCATTCCTGCCCCTGTCCATCTCCTTCATCTTCCTAACAAATCCCCTAAAATCCTCCACAACATCTCCAAAATACTCCCCATAGACCATTCTATCCCTACACCACCCACACAATCTTTCCTTATCCCTTCGGTAGCGCACATCAACCAAGAACACACCACCCCAATCCAACCTATGCCTTACACACCGTCCTATAGCCTGATTAACCGCCTTAAATATTTGATTCTCGTACCAACCCGGTCTGTGATTACGCATAAGCTCAACGCTCACCTCCTTTATGTTGGGACAGGGCATACCTATGAGTATCACTGCACGTGCTAGCCTGTCCTTAAAGTCTGTGCCTTCCGATGCCTTGCCACGGTATACCGCCAATAAAATGGGATTGTGATGCTTTTTGTACGCTGCGAACGTTTTGTCAAAGCTTTTATCGTTTGTTTCTATAAACACGTTTTCTATGCGATTGTTTACGCTGTGATTTGCCATCTTCCTCGTGAAGAACGGATTTTTGTTCATACCGATCGATTTGTTGGTCGTGTCTGTTCTCATTTTGTTAACCCATGCTTTATTACCGAATACTGCACCAGCCCTCATCCCTGCCTCACTGCCAGTGCTACGCATCCTCATCCTTCCAAACACCTTATTAACGGCATGATACGACGGCAGAAACACAACGGTACCCCCGCCCTGCACACTCTCACTAACACCGTAAATAACATCGATCACCTCATCCACGTACTCAAACGATTCAGCATGCGCATACGTGCCGAGCATATCGGCACCGGTACGCGTGTTCTTCAGTATCGTTGCACAGAACGTGTGCTGTGCCACAGCGGGAGCAACGAGCGAGTACGCGAACCGATGGTTGAGCTCGTTTTCAACGGCTGAGAACGGCGTAAGCGTGCCCGAGAGCACAACAAGTGCGTGCACGTGCTGAACGACCGCATTGAACATCACATCGGGATCGAGCAGCATGAAATTGATGGTGGGAATGCCCGGAGCACCGCCCACTATCAGGGCGTAGGAGGGTGCCTTGCCGCTAAATATAAGCATGAGCACCGATACAAGGCTCTCGATTGTCTGCAGGAACATGAGAGAAAATGCATCTTTGAGCTCTTCATTCTTCTTGAACAGCGCATTCATACGCATCTTGGCGATGAGCTCAGGTACCACCTGCTTGTGCGTGAGCAACTGCACAATCTCGTCACCCTTGAAACATGCGCACTCGTTTTCGAGATTGGAGCGCGTCATTTTTACGTCTGACACGTCGCGCATTTTGCGCAAGAAGAAATTGAGCACCATCAGATCCTCCTTGTACTCCTCAGCCCTTCGGTACGCGCTCACGAGCTCCTTGAGCATAATATCGATCGTGTTGTTTGTGAGCTCGATCGAACCTGCAGACCGGCACGCATCCTCGATGTTGTGTGCCTCGTCAACGATCACCACGCTGTTCTTCAGCTCAATGCCCATCGTGTGCCGTACCATGGGATCAACCACGTAGTTGTACGGCATGAAAGTGATTGTGGCACTCTCCGACAGCATACGCGACGCGTAGTACGGACAGCCCGTGCACTTCTCGCCCATCTGTCTAAGCTCCTCAATGTCGTGCACATCGCCAATGCTCTTCACAAGGCGCTCCTTGCCCATGAAGTACCGGCACTCGCCCTTCTTCACCAGCTCTCTGCACGTGCTGTTCACATCACCCTTGAGCGCATTCCTGTTCAGGCACAGCACCCGTCTGCTCGCAAGCACACACACCTTCGGTGTGTACACCGTGCTCCTGAGCTGCGCTACCAGCTGGTCCAACTGTTTATGCGTTCTTGAGCAGATAAAAATGCGTGTGTCCCTGTTGTGTGCATGCCAGGCAAGCACAGCACACAGAATGGCGATGCTCTTGCCGGTGCCCGTGGGTGATTCAATTATGCCCGTTTTTTTATTTTTCAGACAGTCTATGATTTTTGAGCATGTAAGGATCTGTGCAGGGTATGGCTTGAAGGGAAATGCTATGGTTATTGAGTTGATTTTCATTTTATGCATAAGGGTGCAAAAAATGGGATGAAGATCTTTGCAGTGGGAGGTAAACGGTGGGGAATAGAGGAGCACCTGAGAATGTTAGGTGAGATGGTGGAGCTGAGGATAAATTGCGCACGGAAGAGCATGAGAAAGGTTGTGCACGGTAGAAGAACATAGGAGTAGTGATTACATGTACGAGCACTCCTATCCAATACTCAACAGTATGCGTTATTTTCAGCTGTGAAACGAATAACAATATGCGTTGGTGCTCACTCATGCACCATTCTTTTATTTTTATGAATAAAATGAAGAATTGATCCGTAGTTTGCAATTACGCCATTTTAATGCCCATTCTCTCGCATTACCGGTATTCATCAGCAATTCGTTTAATCACCACTTTGTTCGTTACGGTGATCTACGCAGGAAATGGTATTTTTAATTATGATGAATTTACAGCATTGATAAAAGGAAATGAAATATTTTGAGAATTTGAAAGAATTGCATTTAAAGATGAAATGAACGCTTTACCTACGAATACACGGTATTTTGAGAATTTGAAAGAATTGCATTAAAAGATGAAATGAGCGCTTTACCTACGAATACACGGATTGTGCTCTTCGTTGCTGCTCTTATAGCGTGCTTAGACACGCTAGATCAAATAAAATGTGATAAATTGAAAAAAAGGTATAAAAGCGATGAGTGCTTGAATAAAT
>NW_007360616.1:0-76255 GCF_000192795.1 Vavraia culicis subsp. floridensis | reverse complement strand
GACAGAAATTTAGAAAGTATTTGGAGCTGTGGTGAGGATGGGTGAGAAATTGGTGGTTGCTTTGTACAAAATGTGGTGTATGCCGGTTTGCCTACGGGACAGGGCAGAAATAGCATTCATTATCGTTCCCAATGAATGCTATAGAAAGTAAAATGAAGTACCTTCGTATTTTTAGCAGTTTACCAGTTAAGCTGTTTGTATTTGTGAATGTGCTGGTACCCTTCGTTCTATGTTATTATCCCATTTTTTTCATCAAGAGTGCATTTATTTCTCGCCATCATCCTAACCTGTTTGCAGCCACTCATCAGTTGTGCACTTTCCAATGAATAAAAAACTAAGCTTTGAACGGAAATCAAATCTTTTCATCCGTGCTGCTGGTCAAATGTTGTATCGTGGAATGAAAACCGCTGTGAATGAGGAGATTTATGCAGCACCTACACGATGTAGAACAACCAAACACGGGTATGAGGTAAGTATGGTACGAATAAGGGCCATGGCCAAGCGCAGGAAAATACGGCAAGAATATGAGAAGGAGGTGCGGTTGCATGCATGGAGTGTTATTTTGCAAGCAGACAATGATCTGCACGTACATACCACGCACTCGTTAAACCATCACGTACCGGTAAGTGCGTGCGATGAGTGCTACATTCATTCGCTAAGAGTAGTTTTTCATCGCCTCACACAGGAATGTACCGGCGAGCAGGTCGTAGCTCATCCACAGCACCTGTGCAGGGATCACCGAATTAACAGATCGCGTGTTTTTAGCAGCGAAAATGTTCGCACCCCCAGAAAAATAATGTACGACGATGCACTCGCAGTGTTCTCGCCCGACGGCCGTCTTATACAGGTGGAAAATGCCCAAAAAGCATCGGACCAGGGCAATCTTATCGCCTTTTCATGCGTGAGCAAGCGCATATCAGTTACGTTCGACCAACGGCTGCTCGACCGCATGCGCATCGAGCCATCCATAAAACTGCACCTCATCGATGCCGATCAGAACATTTGGCTCGCATTCTCGGGCCTGCGGCCCGATGCGCTCCGAATTATATCCGAGGCGCGGTACCTTGCAAGACAGTACCGGTACACGTACATGGTGGACATAAGCCTGCGGCAGTTGGCAGGTGAGCTTGCGATGTATATGCAGCGGTACACGATCACGCGGGGTGTCCGACCGTTTGGTGTGCGTGTTATACTGTTCGGGGTGGAGGAGTGTGCGCGTGCGTTTGTTGTTGGGCCGGATGGCAACTACTCGGAGTACAAGGCCTGCGCTATTGGACAGAAGGCGGACAAGGCAGTGCACTTTCTGGAGGGTAATCTGAAGGATGATTGTGTGTGGAACAGCGTGAGTGCGGTTAGGGATGCCGCACAGAATGACTTCAGTAAAATGGTGACGTATTTGATTGACGAGAATGGGATGAGAGTGGTTGAAAGGGAAGAAATTAATGTTTAGTGGGAAGGGGCGGTGAGAGGGAATGTTTGTTGGCAGATGAGGGTTGGTATGTGCTTGAACCGCTGGCAGAACGGCTGATGCCGTGTTCTGGGCGGTGAGAGGGAATGTTTGTTGGCAGATGAGGGTTGGTATGTGCTTGAACCGCTGGCAGAACGGCTGATGCCGTGTTCTGGGCGGTCATAGAGCTGTTCGCACCTCAAGTGCACGTTCCCAACCGCTGTGTCTCCTCCCACCATGGAACCTTCTCAATTAAAATTGTTGACTGTGTCATATACCGGTGCTGTGATAGGTTTTGTTAGCCGTGGCTGTTGATCAGGAATGTGGTGATCGAGCAATACAAGCACTTTTTACGTGCCGTTCTCAGCGAATGCAACCGCTTACTTAAGTGACAGGTCATTGCCATTTCCTGCCACGTACCGGTGCAGTGGTATGAGACACCGTTTGGCAGGAGTGCCTGCAGGCGGGTGCTACTACACATCCTTGATGACCGGGCTGAGAGACTGATGTGCGCTGTCTCTGGTGTGCAGGTCCATTCGTGTAAGACGAGGGGTTGATTAACGTAGGCTCAGTGGAGAAGTACACACCGATCATAATGCGAAGAAATGAACGGTAGGGTAATACCGGGCTTCTCTGCTAAATCGTGTGAATGGGGTGGATGCGATGTAAATTACACGGCACTTCATGTTTTGTAGGACCGAAGCACAAATTAGCTTTGATGTGCATCAAATGAGGATGCGGATCAGAAATATTGGGCCTTGAATCTGTTGAGAGCAGTCCTAAAGGTACGGCACTGCCTCTCTTAGGACCTTGCGGGCTGCCCTCCAGTTCCGGCACGTGATTTTGTGGATAAGCCGCTGGTGCCAATGGCTAAAGGCTGTGCCTGGGGCGGTTCCTAAAAATATGCTTGATCGAGTGGGCGTGGTAGTTTTTGAACCGGGCCGGTGCTAAGAAAACGTGCAGATCAACATAAATGCAGCCTTTAATACCATTCACCACATATTTGAACTTGTTAAGGCGTGCAGCAGTTCTTCTGGGCGGCTTTCACCGCCGTTCGCTACGCTCTTCGTTCTCCAAGTTTGTTTTATGTCTTTGTTGCCGCTACACGCTCTTACGGGCCGTGTTTACCATTCGCATCAAATTTACCATTTCTTATCCTCACGAATCTCATCGTGTTTATTTCGTGGTCGCAATGGGGACAAATCACCGTTTCGCTACAAATCCGTTCTTTTGTTGGTCTGGCGTAGAACATAGCACATCTCCCGGTCACTGCGGTCCAGTGCATTATTTGCTAGTAATCTGGTTTTCAAGTCTCGCCAATTTTTATTGTATTTACGCTTTGCTGTGCAGAAGGCCAAGAGAAAGTCACACCGTGTTGCCAAACGTGAATAAACTACTTGTAATGGAACAAGGTATTGCAGAGTGATGTGTTGAACGAGTCATTGTTTGCAGGGCCAAACATTTTGTACATAGCTGTTACGATCACGATGGTTTTTCGGTGCAAGCCTGCACTTATTTTTTAGCATCCTGGTAGGAACTGAGGAACAGACCCACTAATTCACGGCACCCCCTTCCATCAAAAGCGAAAACAATGTTCTAAAAACAGTGTACCACAAATTGATTGTTACATCTTATTTTACCTTTGGGTAATAACCTCATCGGCTTTCTGTGCCACAAGTGTTCGTTTATGTACGAATGAAGAAATGTGGGCGGCATTTGAAACATCTTAAAATGCTTTTCAGCGCGCAGAGAAAAAGGGTTAGAGGGTTACCCGACCGTTTCTCTTTAACTAACATGCAGTGCTGTTATCACTTCTAAACGGAATCAAAGCTAGTTATTGCACCAAAACGAGTTTACTTTGTTGTTAAAGTCGTGCTTATATGTGAGCGGTGATATTTTCAGCCGTGATACCATGCTTCGTTCGCAGCCGTGTTACTGCGAATGTGAGTTTCAATGGACATCAGGAATTAACATTGAACCAATAACAATGTCTTTTTATGTGCAGAGGAATTTTATGGAAATGGTGTTTTAGTGGAGCACAGCAGCTAAAGGAAGAAGATATGTTGCGCTGTACATGAGAACACCTTGTGTCAAACCCTCTCTTGCACAAGAACTCGTGGAAATGTCCAAGATTAGATCACCACACCGATGAAGAAGCAGAGAAGGAGCGTTCAAAAATGAAAAGCATTAAGTCTGGTGATGAGGAGAGCGAGCTGTCCGTAGATAATACGGTGATCTCACCATCACTGGATGTGCGTAACATGGTCTGGGCAGATTGCCGGCGTTCGTACACCATGCCATCTGAAAGGAGAACGTAACATTTGAGCAGGAGCGTTGCCATGGCAGTCCTAACCGGTAGAACAAAGCGTGCTAACACCGGTCAAGCAAGAAGAAAGCGTTTACGATCAATTCCTCTTACTCAACCAAATTCAAATTTTAAAACGTTTCCGATTGCAGTAGAAAACAGCAGTTAGTTCTTCCTGCACGGCACGCTCGTTGTAAATTTACTGGCGCATCGTTACGGTGACCGTGCAGTTCCATGAAACAGTTTCAGATTCAATTGGCAATCACCGCATCGCACGTTCCGCCTTACCCAATGTTTGAGCGCTCGCCAAGCAATTTATACTTTTGCGTGCCCTAATTTAGCGCTTTCAGCACACTGCACAGCTGCATCAGCCCCTGCACACGTGCGCATCAATCACACTTCATGGTTCGCAGCACTTCCATTCGTGCATCATTTCTATTCCCGCATCCATTTGTTTTGTTTGCTGTGCCCCAATCATCACAAACCAAAACAAAAATTTAAAAAATAAAAAATTTTATCCCCACCAAAACAAAGAGCGATGCAGATATTCGTAAAAACACTCACAGGCAAGACAATAACACTTGAGGTGGAGTCGTCCGACACCATCGAGAATGTAAAGGCGAAGATACAGGACAAGGAGGGGATACCACCCGATCAGCAACGACTCATATTTGCGGGCAAGCAGCTTGAGGATGGACGGACGCTGAGCGACTATAATATACAGAAGGAGAGCACGCTGCACTTGGTGCTCAGGCTGCGGGGTGGCAAGAAGAAGAAGAAGAAAGTTTACACCACGCCTAAGAAGGAGAAGCCGAAGAGGATCGATACGAAGGATGTGGTGCTCACGCAGTTTAGTGTCGATAAGAACGGAAATGTTAGTGTGCTCAAGAAGGAATGCACTCGGTGCGGTGCAGGATACTTTTTAGGCATGTCTAAAGGAAAGGAGTACTGCGGTCACTGCCTCGAGGTGAGGATGGTAGTTGAAGCCTAATTAAACTGCGTTTAGTAACCGAGATGCGGATTGCGGTCCCGTTCATCCCACGCTCCGTACCGGTACACAGCTGATTCTAGCCGAGACCTGCAAATTTCTTTATTGTTGAGTCTTACCCTTCGCTCCTGCGAATGTGATGGGCATTTACGACACCTGGGCGTGTTTGCAGCGCTCGTCCATTCCCTTTTGACCGTTCTCCTCCAAATTGCACCGGTTGTTCTTCGTGTCGAACGATGAGCGCATCTCTCTTCCCGTGTCCGGTGTGCCAAGTGAGCGAACCCTTCATGAAAAATTGCTCATGTGGCCTGATGCACATCAGGTGATGTACACGGTGTCACCAGTCCTCAATCATCCTCGTATTTCATTTCATTACGATGCACGGCCGTGTTTGTTGCTGTTGATCGTTGTTTTTGTTTCATCACGCTAATTCTGCACGTAGTACACGCTGCTGATCGGTCGTACGACCGGTTATCATTGCAAACAGCAATAATCGTACAGGACTGGGGCACCGTGTGGCCTTGTTTCCAATGCTAAATGCCTCATAGTAAGTTATTTGCGCAGCAAAGCGTTGGTTTACTGCCACCTTGGTTGCCAATACCTTTTTTATCCTGGCGAGAATGTTTGTGCAACGGATAGCCGATCACTTTGAGCGCATTGACCGTGTCAGCATCAATTCCACGCTCCTTTGTTCTCGGTCGATAATCACACCTGTCCGTGTTGGTACGGTTTTTGCGGTGAGAGCTGCTTTATGTGCGAAATAGCAGCACAGACTAGGCAGTGGTTTTACGACAATGTTAGGATATGAGCTGTTTTATTGAACTGAGCGGTAAATGCTTCTCGTTATTTTGGTGTAAAAGCTGCCTAACATGTCTTTTCTCTGCGAACAGGTGTGAGAGTATGCTCAAGCAAACACGATTACCATCATAGATCGTGCAGGATTCACACGTTCTACCGATGTGCAATGTAAAACAATTATATTTTTGAAAGCTTGTTTAGCACATTGACGCCAGGGAATCTTCCATGGTTTGCCCAGGGCGCAAACGTGAATTGTTCATCATGCGATGCGTATTGTGTTGTAATTTGACTTGCTACAAACGTGAATTGTTCATCATGCTTGAAGCATTTTTAGTGCTGGTGGTCACCGGTTGCCCCACGGCCAAATCGAGTGCCGGTCACGGGTGAGACCCCATGGCATTCAACGTGTTAATCAGTTTGAAAATAAATCATTTGACATTTCATAAGGAATCAAAAATTTTTATTAAACATTTTTACGCCAAACAAATAGCCAAGATTGTTGTTCAACTCATATTTTCAGAAGCGCTCTCAGCCGTTCTGTGTAACAAATTCAAAAGGCATGATTATCGAGCGAAAACTAATTCTTTAACTCCGAGCAAAAGATTTAAAAAATGCAAAATACAGATTAAAGAAGGGAAGTGTCATTTAATCAACACTCACCCATTCTTCACCTTTTAAACAGAAACGATGTGGCTGGTTTTTGATACTCTAAACAGATTGCTGGCAATTATGTTGTGCCTGTGAGTATTTGATCCGAGAATGCCTTCTTTTCAGTAAAAAACGCGCTTCACCGTGAGTTAGCGCGGAAAGCAATGCTGTGACGTTTTAATGTGATTGATGAGACTAAAGAATGACGTACGCACAACCCTAAAATGGCTTGTAAGCATCAAAAATTTATTTTGCTCAGCTAGTAGCTGGTGCGAGAAGAGCTTCCTTCTCATGTTCCTTTATATTCGGCAACTTGTTGTCGCCGGTCGGTTCAAATTTCTTCGACTTCATATCCTGCAGGATCTTCTCCTCCAATCTACTCTGTATCGACTGGTAGGACGCCTTGTGATCAAATGTATCCATCAGACGATCGCCATACTCCTTAATAAAGCAAATCGTTGCGCCATTAGTCCATCCGAACCCATCTTGTGTTTTATACTCGCCGCCACCACCATGGTCTCCATTATTTGATGCGGTGTATTTTTCATAAAAACATTTCTTCTCCTCATAATTGATAAGTACAGATTTAAAGAAGCATTTTGCAATGTGGAACGCCATCTGAGGTTCCTTCAGTACATTCTCAAAATACTGCTGGAACAAGTAGTTGTGCGGTGCCCATACGTTCGGAAAATCCCACTGTTGGCCTGTTTTCTTATCGCTCACATCTCCGCTTGATGGCACACCACTCACGTATCCAAATATTTCGTGCTTGTTGAGCAGGATCACCCCGTACGCTGAGCTGTTCGGGGGCTCAATACCAAAAAAGAGGGGATATAGGTTCGATGGGTAAAACCGGTCACTCACATACCGTTGTGTGCTCGTGTTGTAGTCGTTCCAACAGCCTTTCTCTGCGTTCCATAGCACCGTGTTTATGAGATCTTTCAGTGCATCTGCTTTCTGCATGTATTCCTGTGCTCTTGGATCACTTCTCATACGCAACAGCATGGCGATTATCTGCATGTTCCTGCAGATCAGTGTGTTCAGGTCGACCGGCACTTTGTTAATGGTATTTATCGTGTGCATGTTCATGCCGTCTTCAAACCATCTGCTCGAGAAATCGATGCCTGACTCAGCAGCTGATTTCAGGCTGCTAAATATTCTGTCCTGCAGGGTTGCAGCGGTGTACTCCTTGTAAAAATGCCGTGCTTCCCTGTACGTGTTCAAGTCCTCCCTGAACGACTCAATGCGTGGGTAGTCCGAGTGCACGAGATAGAAAAACATTTCCTTTTTCTCCTCTCCGAACAAAAAAGTCTTTTGCTTCTCTCTTTCAAAGTATTTGAGCTCTCTCATGGCCATGTCTAGGCCCTTGCCAAGCACTAAATCATCGATCTCTTTATCTTTGAATTTAAGCATCGACTCAAGCATCAAACAGAAAAACGGCGGTTGCGATCTGTTCAGATAATACTTCCTCGTTCCATTTGGTATAAACTCGTACTCTTCAATCAAATAAATGAAATTCTTGAGCATGTTCAACGAAGGTTCCTTCAAGCCGGATGCGATCAGACCCTCAAGCACGAACCACGAATCCCAGTAATACATTTCCCTGAACCGTCCGCCAGGCACAACGAATGGATGCGGCAGCGGTATCAAAGTGCTCATATATCCTTTTTGCACGGTCCGCTTGTAAAGCATTTCCCAGCGCTTGTGCAATGCACACAAAAGCTCTTTAAGTCTTGTATTTGTGACGTTCACTAGGTGAAGCGTCTGTTCCTGCAATTCCTTTGAGATGTTTTCTTCCACTACGTCTTCGCCCGGAGGATAAAAATTACGATCTAGGAACTCTTTTATCACCTGCCTGCTTTGCACACTCCCCCTTTTCTGTATATCGTCCATGTGCTTAAGAAAGCGCTCGATTGTGTGCGATTGCCCATTTACCATGTAGCGCTTCACGCCCAGTTGCCTAAGAAGTGCGTTAGTGCGCATTTTCATGACACTTTGTGGGTACAGTGTTGGCCGGTGAAGTAAATCTACCTGGTCAACACTATCACACATAACAACTGTCACCAAAAACAAATCCAAATCCATGTATTCCTTGACACTGGTTATCGTATCCATTAGCGTATCCCCTCCAAACGAAAAATTTAGAAAAAATAGAAAAACAGGTGAAGCATTTATCATGTGTAGCGCAGCGGTCGCGTTTATAAAGAAATTAATTTAGTGATCTTGGTGCTCATCTTTGATTTGAGAATTATTAAAAAGGAAGTGATTTACTAATAAATTTGACGTGTCCTTCTATTCGCGTGTCCTAATGACGTGTTTTTATTGGTAGACTTTGCATTTATTTAAATTGATATTCATTAACCCGATCGACTTTTTAGCCAAGCAATTGATTGCACTGGGCGCTTTCTGTTGCTGATCATATACCCGCCAACATTTAATCATATCTGTTTTGACAGAATGAAAATGATTAAAGGTCATGATGGCCAGTCAAACAAAGAAATAGTAACACTTTATTGATAAATGATAATTTTTACTTTTTGTCTATAATTATTGGTTTGTTCCGTGCTAATTTCCCAAAAAGTAAATTATTTTTGCGTTTAGAGACAATTGAACAATTTTTCCACTTTTGTGTATAGAAGGGATGACTTCGCAGACAACATGTAATAACACGGGAGTGCTATCGAGCTGCTTTCTGCTTCAGAAGAAAATTGCGCTGCTGCGTATTGCAACGACAGCATTATAATGCTACCTTTCGTTGTTACCAAACACCTTTTTATCCTTTTGTTACTTGGTATACATTTTTTTTTATTTTACAGAATTCTTCTTACAATAACACATGCTTTATTTCCTCTACAAAGGTACCTTTGCTCATCTTTTTTACTTAACGCTCACTTTTTTATCTACTCACACAACAACACCAGATAAATACACTTTTCTGTCCATTGGGATCGACGCGGACATTTATTTGCTTTTGATTCATGGAGGAAATTGTGTGTCTCATGCACAGTACCTTCGTGCTCATTCCTAGCACAACATAAAGGTGTAATGCCACCGCAGTAATGATCTTAACACGCAGCTGTGACTTATGTGACATTTCCTCCCGATGCACCCAAGGAATTTTTGCTTTCAATAAAAAAGATTTACTTCGACGGCAATATGCCAACCATCCATCAATTCGCTTACAGTAATTCAACTGTTCTTCGCTCTTTATAATGTGTTATTCTCCCATCATCACTACCAATTGACTGAATTCGCTTCTTCTCATTCTGTCACTCGTAGCAAACATTGAACCGATGGCTCGTCCTAGCTGAATTGTCTCAGTCCGAGTGTCTGTGATATTTTGGAACAAATAACACCTTTTCGCTGCATGTGGCTACCAGAAAAACTTTTTTCATATAAATCGTTTTTACACTTTTTTCGTAATATGAGGCCGCTATTCATTTGCATGACGAATGTCTGGTACAAATATGTAGTATTATCAATGCCCTTTCACCAATAAATGTCCATAGCTATCTCAATTATATTCTGCCACGATTTTTCAGTCACAGAAAAATATTTGCACTATATCTCTATAATCCATGGAATATTTTAATTATTTCAAGATTTTTATCAGACGTTGTTTAATTAAATATAGGTACAACAACACGCAAACCAAAGTACTTTTCTCATCTCTGGGACTGACCATATCCACCGATCTTTAGTTCATCGAACTATTTTAGATAATTAACACATCATCCGCCACACTTAAAAAACAAGTGCTGGTTACAATGCCGAACTACGAGCGCAGATACTGCGTTGTAATTCAAAAAAATACTGTGCCTGTCTCATTTGGAGAAACAAAGGCAAGGAGACGAAAAAGCAGAATGACGGCCCATCAATCTGTAACAAGAAAATATGTAAAAAATAAAAAAAACGAAAAAAATATTGAAGTTAACAAAAACGTTAAATGTAAAAAAAATCTTCAAATGTTGATTTCCAACTACAAGTTGGCAATGGAGCAAGAAAAACTGAAGATCGAAAAAAATTATAAATTAAACACTAATGGTTTGGCAAACAACCAAAACCATGGTAATACAAAAAGTGGTTTACACGACCATAAGGACAGCATCATCTCCATGAGTAAGTGCAGTGACAAATCTCATCACGATGATGAGTCATCAGATGATCGTCTTGCCGGTGGCGATGGATCTGATGAGAGTACTGATAGCAACGGCTATCACGTACAAAGTGAAACAGCCGAGCACTATGCTGGTGAGCTCAACCAAATCTGTGCAAGTTGTTCGGCAATGCACTTTAAAGACGAGGCACACCGTAGACGTATGTACAAGAGCTGCTGTCACTTCGGCAAGCTGGCCTACATACCACGAGATAGCTATCCAGAGTATCTCAGATCGCTGTTCACCGATACAGCAAGCAGCGATCATAAAAACTTCAAGGCTAACATACGATCGAATAACAGTGCCCTGTCGTTTGCGTCAATGGGTGCAAATGTGGAGCAGTTCACACGAGGGGTGTACTTCTTCAAGGTGCATGGTCAGGTCTACCACAACACATACAACATAAACCCGCTTGAAAACACTAACAGGAGATACTCGCAGTTGTATGTGATTGATACAAACGATGCCACAGATCTGAGATCGAGAAATCCTGCAAATGAGAAGTGTAATAGAGCAATACTACACAATCTTGACAGGACAATAAGAGAATTCAACCCGTATGCAGAATCCTGCTGAGGTTGAGAGAAGTGCAGTGCGTGAAGGAAACATGTTGATGGACCTGAACATGGTGTTTAACAAGAACATTCATCGTGACATGAACAGGTACAATGTTCCTACAACGGGCGAGATCGCGATGATATTCAGCGACAAAAACGGCGAGCATTCATTCAAGAGAAGACAGTTTCCGGTTCTTCTTTCGTTTGCGATGACAATCCACAAGTCACAGGGTCAGTCATTTGACAAGGTAGGTGTTTATCTGCACAGCCCAGTCTTTGTGCATGGTCAGTTGTATGTAGCTTTATCGAGAATGCGCTATGAAAACGGTCTAAGGGTGTATGTTGCTGACAATGGAGACCAAAGAAAACATGAGAATGGTAAAGTATACACAAGAAATGTTGTGTATAATGAGCTACTGGAATGAAAGTGACTTATTGATTTTGTAATTATGCGACAGTTAGTAGAAAGAAACGACCTGATGTTTTAGTTATACTCAAAAGCGCTGTCTTGATCTACTATCCATTCATCACCCATCAATACACTCCGCTTTCTTACAACTGCGTGACAAGCTAGCAGAACGCGTACAACAGTGTTTTTGCCAATCTTATATCAGACTATACCAATTTGTAGAAATTGACTTCCATAAAATGTGGTATATCTCCACTTCGCGGGCTGCACAGCAAAGATAGTGCTTTGCACCTGAATATCAGGTTGTTGTAACCTGGCAGCGGATGGCCGGGAAAGAAGATGCGCAATGCTGTGGCACCGTTGGACCTGCTCGCTTTATCAATGGCTAGCTCACAGAACTGACTTTGCTATGCCTCTTCGACATCTCCCGTGCTAAACACAAGCTCGCTACAGCGCCTGTGGTACATTAGACGACCATATGTACTCCTTCTGCTGATTGCGGTGGATCGAATTCCCTCCTAATCGATCCTGCCTGGTTGTCGGAACACGCCTGTGCTCTTCATCTGAAATCGGCCCCTTTGCATTTTCCAGCAATTTTGTGAGGCGAATCTTAATCGGTCCACGAGTGGTAGACGGCACGATGGTTCTCAAAGCATGTGTGCCATTTTCGGTGCCTGCTGTGTTTCCAGTGAATACAGAACGAACTTTTACTCATCGTCCCATACACAATCGGTAACTCCTCGACCAGCCGACAAAACTGGTTGGCGTGTTCAACCGCATCATTAGACCGACATATCAGCTATCACTTAAACTCTCATCGACTATCTTGCTCGTAGCAACAGCCACCCACCATGGAAAGATTCGTCAAGGGCTGTAGTGATGTGCTTAACAGCCATATTCGCCATCGCTGAATAGTAACGTACAGACTGGCACCACGCAAAATCGCATTATTTATAGACAAGTCCTTCCAAAATCTCTCGTGAAAATCATCATCCCGCAGACCTGGTCTACCACACTCCGATCAAATGAATCAAAAAAAAATAGATTAATACCATCAAGACCATTCATGGTAATGAAACGTTCACGAGAATAAAACTTAAATAGCTCAGCATTTATTGATCACCATTCATGCCCGATAGTATCAAATGCGCCATATAGGTAGGCGACACTTTTTTCTTGGGTACAACGACATCATCGTTGTCACATGACGATTCCGTAGGGGTGCTTGATGATGATTCGTGTTCGGAATGACTATCGGATTGAGAAGGTGCCTTAAAAGGCTGTTTGAGCATTGTGTTGACAATTCCAAACGCTTCTTCTGCACTGAGAACTCTTGCATGTTGCAGAGGGAGCTTGCCCTTATCCAATGCCGGACTTGGTTGTTCTGCACTGAGAACTCTTGCATGTTGCAGAGGGCGCTCGCCCTTATCCGATGCCGTACTTGGCTGTTGCAGTTTACTCGTGTTCTCGCCTTTTCTTGATGATGAAATAGCTTCATTCGGTGTAGCCCTCGTGCGCTCTACGAGAGGAGAAGCCTTCGCCGACGCCGCAAATTTCTTATTCGACTTCTTCAAAAGAATACCAATTTTATCGGAAAGTGTCCTCCCATCTTGAGTTAGCTCAAATTGAGCTGGCGCGTACGCTGACGATTTACTGACCTGATCGGCAGTGAGTGAAGCGCCATGCTTAACATCCCTCGGCGCAGCAACATTTCTCTTGGTTTTACTCCTTGCATCCGCTTGGTCAAACACAGATGAATTTTGCAAGCTCTCCGGTTCCTGGAATGGGGACAACTCCACTGGTACGTCAATATCATCATCCATGATTTTTTGTCGAATAGTATCAGCATACTTCATACCACTATTCACCTTGGACCAGAGAGAAGTCAACATACCCATGATAGATTCGACTTTCTGTAGAGTACAAGCACCAGACATTAAGAATTCCTTGACCAACATCCCAATGACTTCAAGGTCTCGTCTTGTCTGTTCGTATCGGTACAACGCAACACGGGCAACGTTTTCATCACTCTCGCAATATTTATCTGATTTCAATTTTTTGTACGCGCTTTTTAGCTCCACCAGCGTCGGTTCGCGCACATTTCCATCCGGCATGACCGACATACAAAAGTGCTCTCTCAACTTGTTGCACAAATCGACAATCTCGTTGAACATTAATGTGTTTTTCTCATCTTGTTTATTTCTCCTTCTGGATCGTATCTTAGACGAGATAGATGGATCGACAAAGCTAGAGTGATATTCCGGATGCCCGGCAGCACTCGGACTGTTAGGTGATGACATGCTTTCAATTGGGATCGACTCGTATTCCTGACCATTATCGAATGATGGGTGGCCCAAACGAGGTTGTGCAACCCGAGGGCTCGGTGGTAAAGTCATACGAACAGCATCTGAAGGCACATTATCATCCGCAGATGAGTTTTTCACATCCATGCTATCGAAGATTTGCTTTATCTCATCTGCACATTTGTGGATTTGTGACTGCGCAACCTCATGCGAGCAAAGTATTTTCTTGTAAGTATTCTCAGCTTCTTCCAACTTGGTTTCCAAAATAGCATTTTGACTGGTCAAGTGCAAGACCTGCTCATCGTTTTCCTTGATCTGAGCGACCACCTGCTTCAATTTACACATTTCTCGGTTAATTTTACTAATCGCTTTGCCTTGCGATCCGATGAGTTCATCCTTACCAGATTTACTAGAATCTCTGGAGCCCTGGCCCGTATTCCGTCTGTGCTTAGCCGCATTCCCAGTCTCAGAGTATTCAAGCAGTTCCTCATTCTTTCGATCCAATAATTCCGGAATTGTCATAGATTGTTTTGCAGAAACCGACTGTAACGTCGTTAGATACGCATCGGCTACCACTTTTGCTGCTGCCTTAAACTTCTCCATAAACTCAATGAATTGAGTTAGTTTTATCATTTTGTTCTCCTGTCTTTGAAATTTTACTTTTAGCTCTTCTACCTTACTCATCATCTCGTTCAAGGTTAAATTCCGATGGGACTCAATGAAGCCCTGATCATTGACATCATTTCTTGTAACCTCGAACTCGAAGTTCGAAAGTGTAAATTCGAAGTTCTGTCTTATTTCTGGGTTGCAGTCCGGGAATAATAGGTTTACCAAATCAACAAACGACAGACTCTCATCCTCGCTACTGCTGCAGTTCGAAGTTCGTATAAGCTTGAGTATCAAAAATATGAAATAATACTTGTTATTTATCTGCATAGGGTGCGTATTGTATTCGTTTTTATACTTTTACAATTTGCCTTTTTTGTATTATTTGTATTTTGCAGAATGATGCCGAATTAGAGTGTGGTATGAGCAGGACAAAATAAGAACCGTATTTAAATGGTAATATACCAATTCGTACTCTCATGTCTCTTTTCTCTCTTGCTGCTCGTTGCTAGAACAGCACTTTTCCCTTTCAAAACGTATTCCGAATGTTTTTTTCTCTTTTAATGTGGTAAAAAGGTACGCCTCTATCGTTCAAAACGTGTTGCAAAGCCAAGAAAACATTTTTAAAAATTTTAATATTTCTTTTACCAATTTACCTGTTTAGCCTATTTGTAAAACTGCACAGCATTTACATTGGTGTTAACTGCTATTTTAAACCTATGTGTTACCATTAAATGACACATTGCAGAGATTTGATGCAAAACAGTGATCCTCTGTGCAGATGTACTCAACACCGCACGTGAGACAAAAGCAAGAACCCCGTCCAATCAATTCATAGCAATGCTTTGCAGTGCTATCAAAATGCAACGACAGCTATTCTTTTGTTGTCCAAATCTTTGCTTAAGCACGATTTTGCTTTAATTTACCACAAAAAAAATTTGGTAAATTATGGATTTATACAGCATGCGGTAAATTTGATCTCGTTTTGACAGCAGCATAATAATCCAAAGCGTAGAGGATACCGGGCTGTAAAGCGAGCGAAGCCATTTCACGTGTGTATATCCTTCTTTGATAATCATAAAATTGTTTTTCCTCGGTCTACAAACGTAAATTGAACAAAAAATAAATTTTTAACCTAAACAACCGTTTCATCCAAGCAGAGTCACTAACAAACATTCTTATCATTCTAAGGGAACTCTTCTACAACTCCAACATCTCTTTACACCTGTAAATCTAGTGCCCGCACAAATATCTGTTTAAGTATTGCTATTCAAATTTCAGAATTTAGCCTTATCGCAAAAACATGGCAGGTCACCGATTGAACGCTCAACATACCTCTTTGGTCTGCAAATAGGTACACAACTCCAAATTTAGTCTTATACCGCAAAGGCTGTTTCGACATACTTGCCAATAATGGTACATTCACTTGTGCAGTGCTGGTACTGCAATATTCCACACCAACTCCAAATACACCGTACAAGCATGCAATACAGCTTATAAAACACAACACGTCTTACACTCAAGGATATAAGACCACATTCTAGTACCTGCAGTACTGCCACTTCTACCTGTTACATTTTAAGGCACATTTTCTACCAAACGGTTTGCGCAAGAATGGCACGAATCGGAACGTATGCTCGCAAAAATGTTTAGTAAATGGTAATACTACTATTTTGTAGCATATGCACCATTTCTTGTACAAATATTTCTTGCTTTATGGTGCTATCACCTGCTTACACCCAAAAACGTACTAAATTAGGAAGTCGTTCGTACTTTTCATGTCGTTCTCACCGCGTTTCCAAGCACATACCCGTTGATATTATGGTTTGCCGTGCTCACCGAACGGAATACCGTACCATTTGGCCATATCCTACTCTCTGGTAGCAACGCAAAACCAAAAACATATCTACCAACTTATCTTGTAGCAAAATGTGTGAATAAAAAAGTTATTTGCAGCATGACACGCTGTGCGCTTGGCACAGGTGCTCAAACTGTTTTTCAACTAAAAGCTGTTTATTCATCCTTTCACATAACGCCAGCTGAATAAACACATTGTCTTGGCCGGTTGAGCCTGAACACGACCGATGATCCTCGATTCAAGAAGCACCTGTCCATTAAATTATGAATTCTTGTGCATTTGTCATAAACTGACTGTTTCAACATGTCACGTACCGTATGTACTTATTTGTGCAGTACATTTCCGTATTCAACCTGGCTCAAGACGAATAAACTTTTACCTACTTTTACGTCACAAGGAAATAAAAGCTTCTCTTGTGTATTTCGTATGTTTGGGATGGCACATCATGATAGCATCTAAATGCTCTTGGTAAACATGCAGTACGGCATATGCATTGTTGTAAAGGTGTTGGATAACACCATATTACCTGTTAAATATGCTTTTTGAGGATTCATTCCCGGTGAAAGCTCTTCACCATACTCATAGGTTTTTTACCTTTCTGTTGGAATTGTAGGACTGCTCGTAGACTCTTCCAAGGAAGCATTTGCTGCAACCAATTACCAAAGGCTTTGTTCAGGCCAGCTCTTGGTTTGTTTGTAACTCAGTACACCTGCATATATCGCTGTTCTTCACCCGCTACCAAGCCAATAATTCTTGTTTTGTAAGCACATCACAATGATTTTATAAAACATCAAAAACCGTATATTTCATTAAATTGACCTCAACCAAACTCATTCGCCATATGTATTGCTACAAAAGAATGCGTTATTTGCATCAAAATGAAACGTAGATACTTCAACAGTACACACTCATACGGCCAATCAAGGATGTGAGAGTCTGTTGCTGCCGTTCTTCTTTGTGCATTGCAACTCATATACACTTTTTCGTCAAAAATTGCGTTGACCACATTTTCTTCGACAGCCGAGCAAGAAAATCAATCTTTCCTTCCAACTGTTCCATGTTCAAGCTGCTTTGACAGATAAATAAGCTGAAATGTTCAAGGCACAGGTATTTATACCAACTAGGCGTACCAGCCAAAGGTACGGTAAAAGAACAAAAGCTGTTACCTCTTGTGTAGCACGTAATGGCCCCTCATTGCTACAAGATGTACCTGATATTACACTTAAAAGCTCAAATCAATTACCGCTCCTTAGTGTCTAAGACAGAAATACTTACAGGAACTAAACGTTTACGGCAGGCAAGGTGTATCTCAAGATCAGCGAATCACGAAAAGATAGACTGCGTTAACGCAGTCATGAAAATCGATCAAATTTTCTTTTTACACGGGCAGATTTACATCTCGAACTCTACGAAATGGTGCATATTAGCGTACACACCCAATATTTCGAATCATAACACGTAGGATGAACTATTTACCATGAGATTGTGTGTATGCTCTGAATATCATGTTAAGATACTTCTTTGTGCTGGCAATAAATGAAGTGTCCTTCTTGAACTGTAAAAAGGAAGTAAATGCCTTTTTTACATTGTCATACATCCTTGTGAAACGGTTACCAAACAGGTACGAAAAGATGGATCTAAACCGTAAAACGGTACTAAGCAGTGGCACAGCACCATTAAAATCAGTGTTCTTACCACAACTACCAAACACTTCGTATGCAATGAACAGAAATGCGTTTCTTCGTTTCCTATTATCCGTAATTGCCCTGGTCTACTCGAATATTCGTATATAATCGGTCCAACTAGGCTAAACTAATTATTTGCATACATTCCACATAAAACGCGTTGTAAAACGCCCAGCTCAGTTATTTACCTGCATATCAGCACTGAAAGGTACTTTTCTCGTGTTAAATCCTTCAATCATGCATCTTCTCTTTTTTACAATTCATTTTCGATTCTTTCATAACACGTATTTGTGTATTTTGCCACTACTAAACAATAAAAGCGCTGAACGCTGTTCTGCACGTCTCGGTACTGTGATCAAAATTTTTAAATTCTCTCCATAGGCAATACGCTATTGATCTTTAGCAATTTTATATTTGCTGCACTAGGATTTTCATCGTGTTCGTACTTAGAACGAGCCCTTCATTGCCTGTACGTGGTACTAACACAGTATTCATACACCCCAGCAATTATCACCTTATTCGTGGTACTTGTTGTGTATCGTTTGTTGGCGCACCATCACTACTGATCATGTACATGATTAATCTATAAGTACCGTAATTACCACGTGTTTCATCATTGCCCTGGTATGCGGTACGTAACTTAGCACATACTCATTTCATACTTTACATGTCTGATACTCGTTCAGTACCATCTTGCACACGTATTAATCACATACATAGCTTAGAATAAGTCGCTTTAAATCTTACATTCACGTACCCATCATCATTTCCAGCTCTATCACCTTCTGCTCATCGCTTGTTTCAAACATTTCCACCCCTTCAAAATTCTTACCCTCTACACAACAGATGGTCATTCAAACGGTATCAAAGGTGTACGCCAGCTACTGCAACGAACAGCCTCCAGAATATTACAGCTACGAAGAATACGAGCCTGAAATAGGAAACATCGATAACTACAAAATAATAAAAAGACTGGGACGGGGCAAGTACTCCGAGGTGTTCAAAGGCATTTGCACGCTTACAAAGAGCTTGGTGGCAATAAAGGTGTTAAAGCCTGTCAGACAAAAAAAAATTAACAGAGAGGTACTGGTGCTCAAGCAGTTGGACCATCCAAACATTGTCAGAATGGTTGATGTTGTTAAAGACAGCGACACGCACACATACTCAATTATATTTGAGTATTTGGAGCACAGAGAGACGCGTGTTCTGTTTACCGAGCTGAGCAGAAAGGAGTTTGCGTTTTATGCCAAGCAGGTG
Source organism: Vavraia culicis subsp. floridensis (assembly GCF_000192795.1). NCBI lineage: Eukaryota > Fungi > Microsporidia > Pleistophoridae > Vavraia > Vavraia culicis. The sequence goes on along the minus strand of NW_007360616.1, from coordinate 57,237 downwards.
CTCAGTGCGCTCGATTACGCACATTCCAAGGGTATTGTTCATAGAGACATAAAACCGCACAACATGATAATCAGCAAGGACAGCAAAACGCTTAAGATCATAGACTGGGGACTAGCAGAGTTTTATCTTCCCGGTACGGCGTACAACGTAAAGGTGGCATCGCGTTTTTACAAGGGACCAGAACTGCTCGTTGACTACAACTATTACGACTACTCGCTCGATATGTGGTCGTTTGGATGCATTGTGGCCGAGTACTTTACCAAGAAATCGCCGTTTTTCTTCGGAAAGGACAACATTGATCAGCTGTTTGTGATCACTGAGGTGCTTGGAAGGGATGATTTCCACGCGTACATAAAGAAGTACCAGATAGCGCTTGAAGAAGACATCATAGTCAGCAAGAATGCGAAACGAAAGAAGTTTGGAACGGAGCTGGGCGAGTGTGTGATCGACCTTCTCGACAATCTTTTAGTGTATGATCACAGCGAGAGATTGAGCGCAAAGGAATGTCTAGAGCACAATTTTTTCAAGAAGTGACCGGCAAACAGAGTTAAGTAAATGTATTACGCCTAAAACAGCAGCCAAAAATGGCCGTATACTCCTTCTATTTTACGCATGTTGCCAATGCGGTTAAGCCGGTGACTTACCGTTTTGATTGAGCTTTTGCATCGCTATTTACGCGTAGATCAACCGTAAGATTACAACTCGTTTCTTCAATATCCACCAGCAAAACAAATTAATGTGTTGCACCACGTGCACAACCCATCCGTGATACGAAAATACCATTCTCAACCGTTTTTCATTCTGTTGTATCACTCGTACGTGTTAGAATCCTGTCTTTTTTCTGCTGTAGCCCAGAGACTAAACTAACCGTTACACCTAGCAACACAAGCTTGTATCACCTTATAAGGTGAGTTCACCATGTTTATACCTATCATCATGTTAAGCACATCCTCTGCCTCCACTCTCTATAACACCCAAGTTTCAAACATTTCAATTTTGCCTAAAATTAAGAATTGCTGTGCCCATCTGATTATGGCATCAGAAAACGTAAAGAAACTTGTGGAATGTGAAAAAAAGGCTAAAGAAATGGTAAGTCGTGCACGTAATGAACGGGCAGATCTGCTTGCGCTCTCCCGTGTTGATGCTGACATAGCGATAGCCAAGCTGCGAGAAGAACATGAGCTAATACTGGAAAAGGAGCGGGCAAGAGAGAACGAAGAGGTGGATAGGCTGGTAGAGGAATTAAAGAGTGAGAGAGAGAATGACCTGAGGGAGTTTGGTGTAGAAATTATGGGGTGTGAGGGCATCGTGGATGATATTGTCAGCATTGTGAGTGGTACGGCAATAGATAAGTAAATGAGGTACAATTAGGTGAGATCTACCCGTTAAAGAGCAAATTGCGTGTTTTTTTGTTTTCGTGGGTGTTCATTTTCTACGCTACAAGCATTTAACGTACTCCCTGCTAAGGCGCTCGTAGTCCCTCTAATACAGCCTTTCCTGTTGATGCCCATAATATTTCTGAGTATTCATTCTTCTTGTTGAACGGATCAAATGGTAAAAGGCCATGCTAAACCAACAAGGCATTTCTTCTAATACATGAATCGGATGGTTCATAATTTGCCGCTTTTTATAGTAAATCATGATGATTAATATTTTTTAGACTAGCTAACAGTGATAATGCATTAGTATTGCTGAAATAAACGTTAAAAAACGTATTCTCCTTGGTAATAGCACAAAGACTACCACTCATTTCTATGCACCAGGAATAGCAGAATTATAAGAGTTTTGATATTGGCAGGTCTGGTAAAACTACGTTATAAATTATGCCTGAGATTAACATAGAGATGAATGACCGGAATAACGGTAACATTGCAAGGCGTCAATCATTTGGGTAATATACCTTTTGTGGTGTTCGTCAAGTTGTGTGTTGCTGCGCTCATTTCCGATCTAAAACTGCTTATTAGCTTGCAATTGCCTCTTTTTCTCGGACACAAGATCTTTTATCTGATCATTTTGAGTGTGTATCCGATATTACCTCTTTTTCTGCAACAGGAACAGCCCAAACGAACTTTTCATACCAACACATTAACAAAGTATTGTTTTCTATAAAAAGAATCGCTTTTTTATAACATTGTTATACCACATTCATTGCGTTCTACCATACATGTCCTTATCACAGGGATATTTTCACGCTCATTTTGAGCACTTATAAAGACACATTGGTATTGATAAGCACTCATTTACACATATTATTCTTTTATGGCGAATAATGCTTATTTTATACAGAGTTCTTAATACCGTTCTAGAACACTTCTCACAATAGCTATATAAAAATTATCTATCGCATAAACATCTCCTCATACGCTTGTGCTTTAGTATCATTGACGTGTTAAGCATCCGGTACACCAGATCTAACTTAGATGGGCAGATATACGGTCTACACCTCTGATTTATGGCAAATAACCGGCAAATTAGAACTTTGGTTACTTTTATCGGCTGAATTAGCCATAATTATATGCACACAGTTTCATCAACAGTTAAAGAATGCCCAGCGGACCGTTAAAAAAATGTTAGCTGCGCTATTCCCGTTTATAAAACAAAAAAAGTGCTCTATCCATTCTTTGATACTTTCTTCTTTTCATATCTCGTATTATGTTTTTTCTATTGTTTAAGATCTTATGGTAGGGGTTAATTAATTAGCTACTATTCGGTGATCGTGTAATTTTGATGTTGTTAGTAGAGGACAATTGAGGGCGCTTCAGAAAGAATGAGTTGTACGACAACTTTAGATCTTTTATTCAGTGCAAATACATGAAACAAACATTCTTTATTTTTCTCGAAGGGTCAAATAATTTACTTTCCAGAACTGACCAATCATCTTCCGATTTGTCTTTTTACTCATATGATGATATTACCCATGCACCCCACAAAAAATGAGTTATTCTCTATACTACTCTGTGGGACGTGACAAGTACATCACGTATGTAGGTATAGAAGAGTTAGAAGGTTCAATAAGGATAGGAGATGTGTATGCATATGCTGAGTATTCTCCACAGGTCTGTTCGCCTGGCACAATCGTTGTTTCGAGGTTATATACCGCGAAGATTGGTAATGAACATAAAGTCGATGTACAGAAAGCGGATCTGTCACGTGCTGGAATAGTGTATTATTCGGGAAAGGTAGACGGACTGAAAACGGTGAGAGTTATCAAGACCGGTACAAGAGTCGATAACGGACAGGTGCTGAGAATATACAAAAGACGAGAATGCTTGTGTGTGCCTTTACCTTATTACTGGCAGAATGGAACGGATAATATTATGGACGAGAGTGTTGCAGAGATATTTGATAACTGTTATGAGAATAGGCACAAAGATGCGTGTATCAGCAAAGAGAAGGCACGAAATGTAGAAGAAAAAGAAAATATTGGTGAGAAAGGCAATGATTGCAGTGGAGGATGTGACGGCGATACTGGCGAAGGGCATGGAAACGGAAATGACTGTACTAGCGATACCAATAATATGCAAAGCATGCATTGTGGAGAGATGGAAAGTGGGGATAGTGCAGTGACCTGTGACCGCTTCAGCAGCCAAAAAGATGGACAGCACTTAAACGATGTAATACAAAAGAACAACATAGGTGAGAAAGATTCAAAGGACGAAGAAGAGCACAGTGTTAGGGACCAAGAAGATGAAAGCGCAGCAGCAAATATACTTACTGAGGAAGATGAATATTTTGTTATTGATGATCAGACTGTCTTCATCAATGTGGGAAACAAAAGCTTTACAAAAAAAATTTACGCGAACATCAGCCTTCTTCTTAAGACTTATGCACGTGCATTCAACAGCCTTTACTTTCCTACCAAATTAAAGCGCTTGGGAATCGATCCGATAGATAAGATTGTGCTATCCGGTGAGATAGGAACTGGCAAAAGAACTTTCTGCATGATTATGAACGATTTTCTCAACACCAACATGAAGATAGAAACGTACAGACGCGCGTTCTCGATACGTACCGGTGAGGATGAAGCCAACATATTGGATGAGTGCGGTTTGTGTATGGAGAAAACGAAAGAAATGTCTTTTTTTATTGTTAACGACAGCCATTTATTTAATTTCTATCGATTGGGAAATGTTTGTGCCATGAAACTCGACAGACCGGGCAAGAGAGTGATACAAAGAATTTTGGGTGATTACGGTTTAAACATTGTAAATGATGTGCTTGGAATGAATTACTATGAGATATTTAATTTAATAAGTGAGTACAGGGTGTATGGTAATCGTATGTGTACGGAGAAAGAGCAAGCAACCTTTATCAATGGTGGAGAAGGTCTACGTCTTAATCGTAGCTTACCTGTTGATAAGCGACACGATAATGCACGTGTAGATGTTAGTGATAAATGTTCTGAGAACAGCACCGATGGAGAAAGCGTTCTCACAGACAGATTACAGGATTTGTCCCTTTCGAACAGATCTACATCAGCGATTAACGATTATTTAACAAGGATCAATAGAAGAACGAAAAGAGACGAGCAGCTCAATTTCAAGAACATAGCAGGATACCAAAAAGTTAAGGATATCGTAGCAGAGTGCTTAACGCGTACACATACCGATTTGATCGACTATCCCACAGGGATATTACTGTATGGGCCGCCAGGATGTTCAAAAACTTTACTTGCTCGCTCATTGTCATCAACATTTAATTACAATTTCGTGTACTTTAGCGGGTCATCCATAAAGAGCAAATGGGTCGGTGAGAGCGAGCGTAATTTGTGTGATAAGTTTCGTGAGGCTGAACTGATACAGCCTTCGTTGCTATTTATTGATGAAATAGATGCGATAGCGTGCAACAGAGACACATCGTATAATCATGAAATATCTCTTGTTAATACACTGCTTAGTCTGATGGACGGAATCGATAAGAGACAAACAATTGTATTTGGTAGTACTAATAGGAGGAGCGGTATTGATAAGGCCTTACTAAGACCTGGTAGGTTTGACAGGCATATTTACATTGGTTTACCTGATGAGTGCGATAGAAAGGAAATAATTAAGCTATACCTACATAAAAAGTATGATAGCGACACGAATTGTTCGATCGATAGTGGTGTAATTGAGAGTGGTACAGCTCATTCGAACGGTACCAGCAACGTATTGGTTAAGAGATCATCTAAAGATGATCGTATAGACAGTACGGTTAGTGAGTGTACTGTTGGTGGGAGTAGTTTGTATTCCAGTGCCGGTGATTTGAAGAGCATAAGTAAAGCAAATGATGTTATCATGATCAGTAATAGTGAAGTGAAAGATGAAGAGCAAAAAGGGGTAGTGAAGGGGAAGGGAGGATCGAAGTGTAGAATCTGTCTTAGTCCATCACCAACGAACACCTTTTGCTACGTTAAATGGAATGTGCTAGTAAGATCAACAGAAGGAATGTCGGGTGCAGAACTGAAGGCTGCTGTAAATGAAGGTAAAATGCTGTTTGCCAAGAGGTATAGGAGTAGTGAGTGTGCAGGTATGAATTGGACCAGTTTTATTTTGAAGGGGGTACAAATTATAAAGGAATACAAGGAATGATTCCATCGTGGCAAAAATGCTTTGCACCCAGAAAGTATCTTTTCACTCCATAGAAAATATCTTTTAGCTACCAAAAACAAGCAATAGCACAGCGTGCACGCAATAAATAGCAGATCAACAGTACAGTGAACCTATTCATCGCGGTAATGTAATAAGTTGAGCAGTAGTTGAATTAATAATTAAATTTAATTAAGAATCATTTATTGCATTCCAAAACATTTTTATGCATTGTTTGTAACTTATATCGCAATTAACAGTTAATTCTGCTGTAAGGCATCATGTGTGATCACTTGAATCATAAAAGCGTTTAATTTTTCAAGCATGGTTATTTAAGGAGCATTTATTTAGAGGGGTATGACGCTGTGGTGTACTCCATTGAAAGGGTTCAAATACCTGGTAGGGTGATGGGTAAATGATGTAATAAATAAATTTAATTTGTGATGGGGTGTTGTTACCTAAGATGAATATTTTATTTAAAGTTGATGTGAGGGTAACATTAAATTGCTATATTTTGTACTTTTTGGTTAAATTTGCCTAACACACCATGCTTAGGATATCTTGCTGTTCTTACTACCAATTTTTTACTTTTGAGTTAAATCTGCGCATTATTTCAGTTTCCGTTCACAACACTTTGTTCTCTTTTTATTTACACGTGTGCATGGCAGCAGCATCTGTTGGTGGGCGCACACCCAATAAATTTAAATTTTTTACCCCATCCCCATGAACACGCACAATCGTACGGCCCTTCGCAACGCATCGTTCCGGTGCACCGCCAATGCAATAACATCGGCACCTGCGCCCTTAGCCGTAACATTTGAGCTCTCAGGCACATACACGAACACTCCTTCATGTGCGATAAGGTGCACGAAATGCAGGGGATACATCTCGCCCTACTGCGAAATTCTAAGTCCTGGCGAGCAGTGGCGATGTGCACTGTGCAGGTGCCTAAACACCGTAGACACGCCGTTCATCAGCCAGGGCGGTTTTCTGAACCAGGACGGCTTCCATCCGCTGCGCAACTACCTTTTTAACGTGGAAAATATGCGTGATGAGCGGCTGGTCAACATGAAACTTGAGATGGACGCGAGCAATGCGTACCTGAAGCAGCCCTCATACATTTTTGTGATCGAATGCACCAGTGACGCGTATAAACGCGGGGTGGTTAGCAGCGTATGCAGCACACTGCGAAGAAACATGAAGTGCCTCGGCGATGCGCGTGTTGGTGTGGTGTTCTACGCAAAGACGCTGTGCATCGTTGGGCACAGTGGTGCAGTCGTGGTGAGCGATTTTGATCATTTGCCTGTTTTTAACATGGACGATGTTCTTTTTGATGCGCACAGCGTGCCTGATCTGGAAATGACGGCTGAGTTTTTGGGACGAGAGGCGTGTGCAGACAGCGATTTTGGGGGTGTGATGAATGTCGTGCATGCTATGCTGGGCAAGAGCGGTGGGTCGGTCGTTGCGTTCCTGTCGACCGTACCGAACAGGGGGAAGGCCTCGCTTGTTGGACCGGCTGCCTCGCTGCGCTGCAAAAATGATTACTACAAGACAATGGCAGCAGCCTTCTCCAAAAGCAACATTTCGCTGTCGTACTACGTTTTTTCGTGCAAAAATGCCGATTTGCCATCGCTTAGCCTTCTGTCACGCTTTACGGGCGGGTTCCTCGCGTACTTCCCAAATTTTGACTCGAACGAGCCCACGTTCCCTCACAAGCTGGACAGGCACGTGCACATGTTCATGAGTAGAAAGAAGGCGTACGAGGGCGTGCTCAAGGTGCGGGGCAGTAACGTGCAAATCTCCGATTACTTCGGCAACTTTCATCTGAAAACGAATGATGTGCTGGCGTTGTGCACTGTGAATTTTGAGCACTCGGTTACGTTTGGGTTTAAGATGAACGAAAGCGTGGCCGAGCTGAAAACACGAAACAGCGGAAAAGACGACCTGACCGAGATCAATAAGATATTGAACGAGATTGGGGAGAGCGATGCGTGTGGGCTGTCCTGTACGGGCGAGGAGAGCGGTGATTTGGAGGAAAGAGGTGACAGAACAGCATTTGTTAACAATTTCCTTATGAATGCCGATGACTGGGTGGTCTTTCAGGTTGCGGTGATGTACAACGACGAGAAGGGCAGCCGAAGGCTGCGCACCAATAACTTTGTTGTGCCTGTTGTTAAAACACGGCTGGCAATGGTGAACGAATACGCGATGGCCCATTTTGTGTTTCTGAAGGCGATAAATGAAGAGATGGGTGGAAAAAGCGGGCTGGCCATGGTGGACAAGTTTGTGGAGGAGATGATCGAGAGCAAGTGCCTTGGCAATATGGGCAAGCTGATGCTCAGCATCAAGAAGAGCGTGGTGCTGCGACCTGTCTTGTACACGCCGATGGACTACAGGGCATTTTACGTGTACCTGGTTCTGACGAGCCCGCTCAAACTGATCAATAGATTAATTTATCCGCTGTTGTACGACGTTGCAACGGAGGAACGGAAGGACCTTACGCTCGATAACCTTGACATTGATAGTTTCTACGTGCTTGATGCCGGCTACAACCTTTTCTTCTTCGTTGGCACGGGTGTTGAGACCAATCCGGAGGTGCTTGAAATGGTGGATAAGTGCTTTGATGACGAGGTAACGGGGCGTATAGTGCTCAAGGAATACGATAACGAGTATTCTAAGCATCTGAACAGTTTTGTTGAACGGCTGAGACAGGGCACACACTTAGATCCTAACTACTACTACATCAGAGATGACGGGAGCAGCAACGTGTACAAGGATATTTTCTTCTCGTATTTTTATGATGATAGCGGTCATAATTTAGAGGACGTTGGAGAGTATATGAGGAACATAAGGCGGAAGATGAAGTGAACGTGTCATTAAAGCGTTTTAATTGGGTGTGGCAGAGTGATTTATTAAAATGCATTTGCTTTGTATGTGTTTTTGTGTGGGAGGAGAGCACCGAAATTGGAATTGTGCTTGATGCCTCTGTTATTTTTGTGCTGTCTCTCCGTTCTACAGGCCATCATCACCGTACTGCATTTGTGCCGGGCAGCACAAAACTTAGGGATTAATTAGGTGGAGTGGAGGTTTTAATGTGACAGGCTGTGATGCCTGCGATTATATAACGCAATAATTTGAATGTTCAAGCAAAGTTATTCTCTCTTAAATGATGTTTTTACCTCTTTGAAAGTGTTCTTCAGTTTTGCATTTTTGGTAGGGGTTAAAAAATTAATTTCTAGCAAAAATTGCTGAATAGATGTACCTTAATGGAATTTATGTCTTCCGGTCCTTCTCTATAAATAAGCAAAAAAGGAAAGATGTGGCTTCTTAAGTGAAGAAAGATGAAGTTCTAGAAAATTGCCATATGTGAATTACTTGCACTAATACAACGTTCAACGACCTCAACATAACAATGCACATCGTTGCTTACAGCTGAGTTAGCACTCGTTCGTTCATCGGGAAGCATTCTTACCGGTACATAACCTGCAGTGGAAACCGGTATGATCGTGGTGATCAGATACGTCTCATAGTTTCAGGTACGTAATTGGTACAGCAGCATATGCGGACAAGTATTCATGGTTCTAGTGTGTTGATCTGTGTGGGCTGTATCACTTTATTACATGATAATCAGTGCAAATGTATCATTGACCTGAAATTAAACTTTGTCTTCGTTATTTGCGCTTATCGTAACATTGATGCTTCAGATTTGATACGTGGAAATTGGCAGAGGTGATAGTACGGCATAGGGGTCCTCCTCCTGTGGTGACCAGAAATATAGAAGACTGAACAATTGGTGCAGATTAGCTTTGCTGGAATCGCTGTGCAGGCAGGCTATGTATTCACTGAATAGATGGTATGCTGGTTTAATTCTTCACAATTTCGTAGCATCATTGGCAGGATGATCAGCCCTGTTCTTTGTGTAGCGGGCATTCGTACCATCCACAGAGAAATGCGCCCTGCTAACGGCATGTTCATAAAACTGCGCACAATACGAGTAAAGAGAACGGGCAGTAATGCATGATTATCATACATTATGTGTTTTGAACGAATGAACGATTGAAAGCGTTCTATAACCCGTTTTGCCTCACGTGTCTGCTTTCAACGGTTTTCACGAATTTTTTAAAAAAATTGTCGGCCCCCTACGAATCAAGAAGAGAACAGAAAATGACCGATTCACAGTTTAACACCCCGAAAAAGTTCCTGAACGAGTACTACGGCTCACTTTGTTCCTCCTACCAGAGCATCATTCCGTTCTACGACCCTGCATCGCAAATAAGCATATCACACGAGGACAATGTTGCAGCGTTGTCCAACACGAATATCATGGAAAGAATGCTCGGTCTTCATCATAAGAAGAAGGTTATAAAGGTGCTTGTATCATGTTTTGAGTATCATATGCTCTCAGCACACGACTTTCTTATGTGTGTGCTGGGGCAGTTCGTTTACCATGACAACTCGACCGTGAGATTCAGTCACACGTTTATTGTGGACTGTTCTAACATGTTTGTCATAAAAAATGAGATTTTGAAAGTGCTGGATGAGGAGATCATCTACAAGGCCATCGACTTTAAAGAGAAGGTGAACAATGCTAGCAATACTATACGAATTGTAAGGGGACAGGATAAGAATAGAAGCAAGCTGGTGGTAGATTTTGCGAAATATGGTAAATTGATGGCAGTAGAAGTAGAAAAAAATGATATTTTGATTGAGTACGAGGATGAGGAAATGGTGAAGAACCTGGTGAACGATGTATCATTTATTAAAAGCAAAGGATACAAAGTAGAGTTTAATTAAATGGTAAGTTAACTACTAATGGGCACTGTTCGTGCCACGGTGTCTCTTGTTGTGTACGGGGTAAGTATTGCTGTTCTGGTGGGTATTTGTTAGGGTTGCAGGGATGAGCAGTTTATCCTGCTTTGGTATGCGAATTTTGAAGGCGTGTGCTGGTGCATTTAGTACTAGGAAGTGCCATGTTTCGGTGATAAGGAGATCAAGCATCAATCACTTATGTTGGAAGAAGATGATTTATCAACTGCAGGTGTTTAACAGCCGCAAATTGGCTGCTGTACTGATAATGTGCGATAGCTGGCATGTATATGAAGCGAACTCGTTTAAATACATCATGATACCATCATCCCGCCACAAATACACATTCTAAATAACTGCTCTTCATGTCAACAGCAAATACCACGCCAGCAATTATAAGCAATTTACTTTTATTGTACTCATCCAATTCATATCTCTCACTAATGAAATATCCTAAGTACACAGTACAGCACGACCAGTACCAGAGCTACCACGAATACCTGTTTCCATCTTTTCGATTTTTTTTTCTTTCTCATGGTTATTTTCATCTCCTCATTACTCCTCCTCACGGTGTCCCGATTCATATCCATCATAACCTCTACATTGTCAACAAATTCCCTTTGTCCGTGCACAAGCTCGTCCACCAGCCCCGTAAGCTTTACAACCTCACCTATTCCGTCGTTGATCCGTTGCATTTTATCGTTTCTGTTCAATGCTGCCCGCTCTATCAAAGTGTTAATGTTATTCTTCGATTTTACGTAGCTGTTATAGCTGTTGTAGAGCGTGTTGAACTCTATCACATGTTTTGGTCGCTGTTGCGTTGTGTTTATGAGGTCTATACAGGCTGAGATAAGGTCTCTGGTTTCCTGGAGGTATGTGGGTGTGTGATTCTGTTTGAGCGCTTCGAGCGAGGACTTGAGATGCGTGTTGTATGTTTCAAGCGACTGGGCACCAAGCTGAGGCATTTGTTTACGCCAGGTGATCGATCGGAATAAATAAGGAATTGTTTGTTGTACGGCTGATCGTATCTAATTTAATGATACGATTGCTGCGGATGTGTGTTAGGCCATGAATGTTCGTTGATACGCTGTAGGTTGTGACATGAAGCGATTGTTCGGTGGTACGGCCTGGATGAACGGTGCAATGCAGCGAATTGCACAACAAGAGAGATAAATTATGTTTGCTGGTCCTTTGCAGGTGGTAATACTATGTTGATGTAAATAGCACCGTAATGTATACGTTTTAATTAAAAATGGAGAGTGCTAAGCGTTGGTACTATTGACCGTTTAGAGAGTTAGATGCGCCAAAATTTGGTATACCGCGTATTACAGGCTCTGTACCATTTTAACACGAAAAAATTCGTTCCAACAACGTGCTGTTCGCATATCGCCGTAAAGCAACGATTCATCCACGTTGGCACTCCCACAAATATAAATTATGTAAAAGTTAATGAACTTGCTCAGTATTAACATGAGGTGATAGCATCAGAATAGACATATCTCAGGTTGAGTGTCATATAAATGCATGAGAGCAATCACCATTTCATCTGCTCATGGCTAAGAGCTGTAGAAAAAGATAATTCATGTAAATTAACATACTGCTCGAGTTGTACACCGCGCCATTTTACCCGGCGGATTGGTTGTATTTGTAGAAAATGGTTGAGATTGAAACTGTGCAAAGTACCGGTAATACCACAATTAGTGGGAAGAGTCCTCTGTGGCACTGATTATTGAGAGCTATGCATTCGATGTGGCGACTGCTCGATACGACACTAACACAAATGGAAACATATCTATATTTGGGAGTACGTCAAATATATTTAAGCAATGGTGATTTTGTTTCTATGAAAATATTTTTACTGCGTTTTATAATGTTTGCATGCTATTTAAGGAGCAGCTACAGCAGTTCTCGGCGATCCAGCGGTCCACTCGTAAAGGCATTCGGTGTTATTAAAGGTGTCAACTGCATCATCTGCCAATACTTGACAGAATGCAGAGATACAAAGTGGAAGGATGAAAGCTATGAGCATTTAGCCGTGGTAAGTAAATTTACTGAAAATTTTGCAGAAAGAAAAACAAATAGTGACGTGTGGAGAACAAGACTGATAATAAACAAGCAAAAATCAGAATTTAGCAAGTATTGAGATGTTTATGGATTAGAAAATAGGCCTGCCGTGTTTTATTCATTCGTAAACACGATTTATTACGTTGATCCGAAGATTTTCAGCTCTATGGATGATTTTTTCGGAGCTTCAAAGGAAATTACGTGTTCGCACGATGTGATTGTGAAACATAGGTCATTTGGTGCGGCGTATGCAGAAAAAACATACGAACATGACTTGAATAGAGCAGATGAGTCAAAAGACGAAAAAAAAACGGTTTTTTACTTGATTTTCTATCAATAATGTGATTCAGAGGATTTTGCACTGGAGAAGAATGTTGGCGAACCTAATAAGAGCTTTGTTTGAGCTCTACTTTAGCATTGATACCAGAATACACGCCATTCACCAAATGTTTTTATGATAAGTAAACGTACTGTTAGCGAAATGTTTCTTTAAATCAGTCTCAACCACAGTTTTTTAGCTTTGTCATCTTGGTATAACAGTGCCAGGTTTTTATAACAAAACCGGTCTTAACCACATCCCCACCATACGCAATAATGATAAATGGCGGTGTGTTATAAATCATAGTTCTCTGCCTACGTGATTGTTTGCGATCATTTCTAAGAATTATTGGTAGCATGTACATGGTTTATTCCGAAAACATCGGTTTCACGATACGAACATGCGAAACTATGCCATTGAACAGTTTTACGAGATGTAACCTAGAAGTGATAGTAAAATGAACTTTAATATAGGCAAAGAGAAAGCACTGTGCCATATCTTAAATAGCGAGTAAGCGTGCACGCGGTTTAAAATGTTTTAGCAATAAATATCACTAGATTATCGTTTGGCACGGTACTTTTACTTCACAGGCAATGAATATGTTAAAACAATTTTGATTTTCCTCATTTATATTTTTGCCATTTATTTTTCCTTTGCTGAGGCACAAATGTGGTTCAAATGATTTTTCATGAAAACTTGCCTTATTACGTTACAAGTCCGCTCTGTGTCCAGCAGTTACCGTCATTTGTTCAGTTCCAGCGCATTTGATCCGAATTAGCAGCTTTTATCGTTTAATTAGTGTATTACACGATTAAAATATTTTAGAGCAAAAATTTACGGAAGGTACCTAACTATTCTTTGCAGCCACACACAACATGGTTATAAAAATAAAAGTAGCGTGAATTATTGATTGTGAGCTTTAAATTTATATTTTGCCTGTTTTGAATGTCATTCCGCTATGCAAATCACTTTCTGCCACGACAAAAAATCATTCGATAAAAGGATATCTGATACACGAATAATTACGGGAGCAAGAAGTAAATGAGCCTGATAAAACGATATTTAGGCGCTTAGTTTTCCCCTAACAATCACCGTTTCATTCGCAGATAAATGTTGAAACCACGTACTCATTGTGTGAAATGCTTGTTTCCGTGTAACTCACATAGTGAGCAATGATCGATCAAAATCGGTACATAAGATGGTTAGTTATGGTTTACGCACCTTAGCATTACGGACCGTTCATTGGTGTGCTTGTGTGTAAGTGGGCAGGAATGAAAGGCTTGTCGGGATGCTCCGGAGAGAAGGTGTTGCGTGAGTTATTATTTACGCATTGAAATCAGTGCTTGCGGTTACAGCACGTACTTCAGATCGTGTGTAAGATTATTGTAAGAGCTGGTGTATTTGATTTCTTCGTGGTACAAATCAGTATAAATACTCGGTCAACAGACCAGAGAGGTGTGTTGTTTAGGTATCGTGGTATGAAGAGATAAATCAACGATTTATGGTAAAAAATTTGCTGTGCCTTTGTGCTGTCATGTTTGATGACAGGAACGCAATAAAAGCATTTTTACTAAAGTAGGTTATAAAGTGATGGACAGTCCTGCAGGAAAATATGACATATTAGTACATCAAATTTGTTAAATTTTACAGAACTATTATAAATACAGTCTGCAAGCGTATTATTTTCAGTTCATATCCTCTTTTGCAACGCACTAAGTGTTTTCATAAAAACTGTTCTTACTAAAAAAGGATTGCTATCGTGTTTCTTTAAAAGAAAGATAAAAAAAGATATCATGTCATTCGATCTGTATGAATATGCTGGCATGTCCGTGATATGTGTTTTGGCCTTTCGATCCGTTCTAAACGTGGAGAATTACGATTACACAATTTGTTACAGCTTGAAGGATACGAACATGATGAGATTCTTGAATGCAATGATGGAAGGTAAAATACGGTGCTCATACTACCGTACATGCAATCATGTGGGGGGAGCACCAGAGCATGACGAAGATGCGAGTGGACCGTTCCTTCATAAACGCAGAAAGACAGAAGAAAGATTCTCGGACCACAGTAAAGCGCGAACAAACCTTGGAAGAAACAAAACATGCACAGTTATTGAAATGCCTTTCACGAGATTGCTCTATGAAAAGGCTGTCATCACGAAGGAGAGTGATGATGTCTGTATACTCTCACAGGAGGAAATACACCACATATTCAAGTACATTTACACAAATTTAGACAGTAATACATGGATAACACGCTGTATTTGCATGAGTTTGCAGAAAAACCCCAACATTTTCTTTTCGTTATCCGAGTACCACAAAAACTGTTCAATTTTGAGGAAATGCCACGGTTCGTATCCGTTTCACGGTGTGCATGACTTCAGTGACGCCCTGAAACAGTTCAGAGATACCGTCAATTCATCTATGCAACTTTCACTTACGGACGGTGGTAAACCCGTAGCCTACCTGTACGGCAACAGGAAAATAGGAACAAATAACACTGCAGATGAAACACCGCTAGACGAGCTGAAAGTTGCTTTTTTGTTCAAGTACCTCGATGTTGAGTTTGAGTACCTAAGACAGAATGTCGACAGGTTCTACGATAAATTTAAGTTCAATAACCACAGTTCAAAACTAACAATTTTTGTGGATGGAAGTTTGCAGTTGGACAGTGCCATAGACCTGCTAATAAGAAACTCAGGAGTTGAAGCAAAACTGAGTTGCATTTGTACACACGAGTTGTCGGCACAGCACCATGTCGAACGTATAACCTGCAAATTTTCTGGATACTTTTCTAGAGAGGAGATGGAAGCGTTCAGAAATTTTGATCTGCTCAAAAAGCTACGTTCGGTTTATTATGTTGTAGATGTGGTAGGCTCTACACTCAGTCCCATAAAAACAATCGGCATGTGCCTTTGGAGCCCATCGAGCAGGAACATTCGTGCAATTCCCGGTGACGTAACTGATCTGAAATGCGATGGACTGGTGGTTTGTGGCAACCTCCTTTTTAAGAAGCAGTTTGAGTCCATCACATGGCGTAAATTAATAATCAGGCCTAAATGGACTGTCACTTTCGTGTACGGATGCAGAGTATTGAAATTGTTTGACGTAACAGGCAGGATAAACCTGTCAGGTATTGCCGGTTTGCGTAAGGTACTTCTATACAAGCGCAGATCACAGCTGTGCTTTCATGAGAGCAGAGCAGATTTATCAATTTCGCTTCGTATACGCTACGCAAAGATCAATAACGAGGTAGCCATCGATCATAACGTTGATGAAATATGTTTCCAAGGTGTTGCTTCGCACAAACAACTAACGATAGCCATTAACAACGCTACCAATGTTGATATAAGCAAATCATCGGGAAGGTACCATTTTCAGGGAAATGTAAGCGGTACACTACGCTTCACACTATCAACAGTTTTTCAGGTAAAGACAAACCAGAATTTTACAAGGCACTTTGAGCTTGCAGTGTGCTGTATTAGCACATCGATTGTGATAATTGGTGAATATGACACGGTTACATTGCACAACGTAGATGTAAAGAGCTATGCAATCTTTACCGTGAACAGTAGTTGCAGAAACTTAGTAATAAGGAAATGCCGAGGAACATTTGCTCTCTCCATTTCCGGTCCCATTGATAATATAAGTATCGAATTTCCGGTAGAATCATCCCTAAACTTTATGATCGGAGGCTCGATAAGCACAAACAGTCTGACATTGTTCAACATTTCAGAAAGAACTGCGCTTTTGTCCAGTTTACTGGATAAGTTCAGCTTTATAAAACACCTAAGGATAGGCCGCCTCTCCAAAGAAATGTCTCGGCCAAATTTGGAGGAATACCTCATGCTCTACAGCCAAACACCTCCACATGATGCCAATCTAAGACACAATCACGGAAATGATTTGTTAGCTTGGCAAGCCGGTCCTGGCACTCCAACAGAAAACGAGCTGGCTACAACGCACAATGAGATACTATCGGCAGTTTTTCACAAGCTGGCCGTTACTAAGATTGAGAGTCTTGAATATCACAGGTTGTGGATCAGCACTCGTAACTGCCATTTCTTGCGCGAGTTGCCGGGTCTGAAAAATCTAACAGCTTGTGTGGAAGATCTTACGAACGAAACTTTTGCGTGTCTACCAAAGAGCATACGATTGCTGAACATATCAGGCTCGTATATAAATAACGGAGACTGGGAAATAGAACCGCTATCTCTAAATGCCTTAAAAACACTTCCTAATTTAGAGGTATTCATAATTGACGACGACTTCTTGAAGAAACCAGCTCGACTCAGTTTTTTGCCGCCATGTGTTGAAATATTGGTGGTAATGAACTGCAAATTAAACGTTATTGATGGAAAAATAGGTGCGAACAAGATAAGATTGTGCAAATTGTACATATCAGCGTCCTTCGTCATAAATGATGATGAAATTATCGAACCTCATACCATAAAATTTGACAGTTATTTCATGTCGATATTCAACTATGTGGACCGTGAGTACCTCGAGGAGCTGTTTTACATCACGTCAAAGAAGAGCTATCAGATGGAGCCCTCAACACTCAGAATAGTAAATGAATGGAATGTGGAATATGACCTGGGCATTGCAAACAATTGACCACTTGGGACAAAATGCGCTAGCATCACAGCTAGGTGTATCTGAGCCCCTTCCTTGCTTCTTGTCGAGTCTATTCAACGGACAAAAATATTTTTGACAGAATGATCTAATTTATCTTTAGTGTGACAGAATCAGTTGGTGTTGCCTTGTAGAAGCACGGTTTAGTGAACTTAAGATGAGATGCTCGCTTTTTAATAACTAATAACCCGTTTTGTCTTAGTACGACGTATATTTGCTAATTATACGATTGGTTAAAATATCATATTTGATCGTATTCCTTGTTCAAAATTAGGCTTTTTAAGCCTTAAAAATTTTTATAGCCTTCCGCCATGTCTTTGAGCTACCTTTCCGCCATCAATTAAATAACAAATATTTTTACTGTTTTACTCGCTGGTCTGCGTGGTATACTTTCTATTTTATTTGTTTAATGTTCTGGTGATTATCCAGGCAAAAACATTCCAAAATTCGATGCTGTTCAACTTACACGATTATATCACTGCTACAGTGATTTACATACCAATTTTCAGATAGGATATAGAGGATGTAAGCGATGCGTACAAGATGTTTTACAACCCTGAGAATGTGGAGATTACGGTAATAGTAGATGCAGGAAATAGGAGGTCACACCATAATGTGCCAATTTAGGGCGACAGGTATATGATGAGGGTTCTGGTCAAGAGTGAAGGCGTATTCGTGTATAACACACCATTTACATCTAAGAATGCAAATTTATCGCAATCTGTTGACCGCGATTCCGTGTGTACAAATGCCCGTTTAATGCCTCATATGCGTACGCAAGATGCCGTTTTTTTCTTGCTGTTCAAGAGAACAGTGCTAACAAAATCTGGAGAGCCTTGCTTACTCATTCCAACTGAGATATATAACCTATTCAAATACACACTTGCGTACGTTGACGATAACAAATGGCTCGTAAACGCTGTACTAATGAGCTTGCAAAACGATCCAAGCATATTCTTTTGTGCATCCGAATCATACAGGGAATATCGGCTGAATGGCCAGCATGATAAACGTGCAATCGGCACGCCTCATGATTTTGGTGGGTTCTGGACACGTTCAGAAAGTCCATCAAAGCATGTTATGGTTGTTTTTAGATTTAAAATGTTTTTACTAATCTCATAACAATTAGTTCAATAGTTGTGTATGCGCAATAAAACAGCGTAACTTTTATATTTGTAGATCAAATTCGTAATTTTAATCCTCAGGCAACAAATACGTGATGGATTGATTGTTTTCCATTTTTGGTACTGCACAACAGAACAGGAAGAAAGGGGTGGGCAACCAAATTATAGTTAAAAAATTTTGCAAGCACTTTGGTGGTATTAAATACAATAGGCATGTTTACAATATTTTACACGATTATGACCAGACAGTGACCTATTTTACGATAAAATTTGATGAGAACAAAGTTTACATCTACACCATGATGCCCCTGCTTACGATTACGCTGTGCATACCCTGCCCATTGTCATAAATATTTACTCAAAACATGTGATACGTTGCAGTTACGTACTAACCATGAGAACATACCGCCATGGTACAAAATCTGCTCCTTTGGCAAGTACTTGTAAGTTTTCTTCTCTATTTTTGGTTGTTACTCATTTATGGGCCTACACTTTTAACGGTATCCTACTCGCCATCGCAAACAATACAATTTTGCTTTAAACACACCAAGTTTCACCGCTTGTCACCAGTTCTTGATCACTATCTCCGTTCTTGGTGGCATTTTCACAATCTATCATTTCGCTAGACTGCGCGATCAATTTGTACATATGACCGCAATGGTTAACTCGCCACTTTTGGAAGAGCGAGAAACATCTCCAAATAGTGATATTCTACCAACAAGGTAATACTCCATATCGTGCACGAGCTTCCCTTTAGATCGCATTCTTTCTAACCGCTGAGCAAATTTGATGGTGCATCACGAATCGGATTATGTCCTGTGCTGAAAAGCTAATAATTGCTATTTCATTAATTACACATCAACCCAATCGTATTTGATGATCTTACAATAAATTAAATACACGAAAAGTACCGAACCAATTTGTTATTTTCGTTACATCCGGTCAATTTATACTACGTATTACAAACATTAATGAACGATTAGGTTCTTGACATATATCAGAGAAGAACATAAATCATGATGATATGCCATGATACAGGGCATTTGCTGTTCACTATTCTACTCAGCATAGAATGCCTAACAGGCAACTACCAAAAAGAACGGCGCACAACCGGAAATTTCCCAATATGCTAATTTGATAAATATTTAAACGAACAAGAAACTGTTGAGGATGCTTGTACTCGTTGGTCTGCTCGTGTGTTTACAATGCTCAGCTGCAAATTCGGATAGATGGTGCGAATTGAGACTGTTTTGTCCACAAAAAGGCTTCTTCACAAATCCTGAGGTAATGGAATTGATCGATGGTTATATTTTTGATTTGAGAACGATTGAGGCTAATGACGACACCAAAGAGCCCTGTGGTTTGGCAGCCAAAACATTTGATGGCCTGATCAGTTTGATACACGATAATCGACTGGTATACAAAAACGAGTTGATAAATCAGTTCAAAATTAATACATATATTTTCATGGATGTGCTTGGGTTTGCGGCCAAGTGTGCAGGTTTCTATTCATTACTGCATGTCCTGTTGGTTATTGGAGAGATATATTACAAACATGCAGTGGATAAGGCTGTCGAGCTGATACAGAATGAACCGAAGAATGAAACACCGAATTTCTTTAGAACGTGCAAGCACGTTTTTAGGATTTGCAGTTTTTCAGACAAAATTGAGATTTGGAGAAGCCACAAAACGAAAATGGAACTCGTATTCAGGGATATCTTTCGAATGACACCTCGCAACGGGAAAAATAATGAACGAAATTGCGTGTTGAATTGATGAAATAGGACTCGCTTTTGAAGTTTTGCAAGAAAGCGTGCCTATAAATGATAAGTAAACTTAGTATATGAGGTAAATAACCGATTTCGTGTCAAAAAGTAAATCGTATATTTATAAGAAAGCATACGATCAATGAAGCAAAGCAAAAGTAAAGTTTCTCACTACTAATTACAACCCGTGTAAGAGTTATCATCCTGTAATTACCATAAGTGTCTTATGGTATGGCTAGGTTCGTTAGTTATACACAGCTCTGTATAAATTATACTTTTTTCTAAAGTATGTTTATTTATCCTCACACCGATGTAAATTATGTTCCATTTACACGATCATTATGTGTTGATTGAAATTGTTGGAGGTATCACAGTTAATCAATGACTTGTTTCGTAATAAGAGGATATATGAATTTAAAATCCAGCAGCTGTGGTGTTTTATCTTGATAAAGACTATTTTAAAAATTATGATCCTGCCATACGGTCTCTGGCTCAATAAGGAAATTATATCAACAATTATTTTTTACTTTCGTTCCCTCAATTAGATTGAAAATTACAATTTTAAAATAGATGAGAGCACATAGAACGGACCTAAGCAGATCTTATACTTTTTAAATTGTAGTATTTACTGCATTTCTTCGGAATCGGTATGCTATCGACAGGAAGAGATAAAAGTACATCAAGAAATTTACCACCAATAAACCTAGTGAGGCGTTATGCAACATATCAAAGGTAATTCATTGCGTAAATGGTTAGGTTATACCAACCAATGCGGGCATAACTATTACACATGTAAGGCACCGCTAGATATTCTATGCGTAAAAAGCAGTCAAACAAATTAGAAAGGTCAGATACTGCTGCTTCCTTGTTGGACCTGCATATTTCTCCGGCTACTGCAATTTTGCACACGTTAGTTTAAATAACCACTATAAACATCAGAATTACTCGCTAATTAGATCATTCTAGTATTTTTACTGCTTTCCTCATTAACCATGGTTTATTCAATACTTCTCAAATTCATTTCATTAGAAGCTCGTTCATTCGTCTCACGCAACATGTTTTATGGCAGAACAATTTCCGACATATTTCGATATTAGTGATCAAAAGCTGTGAAAAACGAACAGATCAGATAACAAAAATAAAATAATGAAATACTACATCCTTAATTTACCGCTAGCACAGGTTTTTACGGAAAGCACGGGTAACAGAGAGTGATTTTCGAAGATGTTGCAAAATTTTTGTAGACCTTCCTTTTTTGCGCTAGGAGGGAAGCCATAACTCTGCAACTTCAGATTTTAATCTACCCCAGCGCACCAAATATCCGATTATAGTGCTATGTTTCTCATATTATTGACTCTTTTTACATTCTCTTTTCAGAACGATGACAAATCCTCTAAGGCAAAGTCATTAGAAGACATGCTCGGTTGTGATAACACTTTTAATGAACTGGTTGGTGATTACATGAAGGATGTCAAGGCAAAAGTATCAGATTCTAAGGCAGAGGTAGATTATCTAAAGATCAGAATGATTACTGATCATATATTGGTTAAGTCAAATAATGATCCCGCCTTTAAGGCATGGATATGCGTTCAATTGGATGTTATTTCTTGCATGATTAAGAAGACTTATAATTTTACAAAAAATTGCGAAATTTTCTTCGCGCTTTTACAACTGACTAACCATATGCAAAAAGGGGTCCGTAGGGCTTTTATTCGATCGGTAGTGTGTTTTGAGAAATGTTCGGAGAAAATGGATGAAACACAAACTCAATTATTTGATCAATTGCTGCTCATATCAGAACAAACGGACTTTGACAAAAACATTACACAGGAAGAAGAAATGGTACAAATATATCACAGAGTATTTTCAGCAAATAGCACAGAAACGTTGGCTCAAGATAATTAAATTTGATATGATTGATCAATATTTGCACTCTTTCATTGGAATGAAGAGCTTATTAACAGAGGAATAGCATATCTGCAATGTCCTAGGTCTGTGAAAGCACGTGGTCCTACCTATCAAATGCTTGATAATGAAGTATTGCCGGTCCATGGCAAATGAATCTATTAATCAACCAGCACCGTTTATTTTTTATTGCTGCGATGTTACCTAAGGCATCTTTCTCTAATATTCTGTTTATACGATGCCTCCCTTGAAGTTCGGATGTGTCTAGGACCGTACCTGATACATAAATAATTTTTGATTTTACATAGCGAACGAACAAGCCATCCTTTCCGTTTGTATACCGGACAGGTGCTTGGTTATGTAGCACGTTTCATCGGTCCAAACAATCTCCCTGACAGCTTAGTACGTCTAGCTTTTAAAAGTGTGATGAAAACAGTTTGACAATCTTTTTACGAATTGAGTACACAAACGCTACAACTTACCAACGGAAAAGTTTTTGCTGACTTACTATGTAAAATTGGAATATAATCCTGATTTAGTATTGCATTGCTGCAAATTATAGTACCAACCCGTTGCTTACGCTATGGTAAGGATAGAAATGCATTTTAAATGTAATTTACGGTATTTGTACAATATAACACTTCCCTTTCTTTTTACGTTACTCTAAAGCTAACAAGCAAATATCGCGTGCGGCAGTGACAGATGAACCTTGTATTATGATGTGAATGGCAGCGGTTCCGTTATTCAGATAATTTTTCTCTTTGTGAACTTGATCAAATCATTTCGAAGTGTAAGTCTCAGTTTGAGCTTTGTTGCTCATCAACTTTCCTTACGTACCTCAGGATGTTTGTTTCTGAACATTTTGTTGTTATGAAGCGTTCAGTAGGTGAATCTTCCACAGCACCATTTTTATGAGCTGTCTGTCATTCACATCACACAAGACCACCCAGATAAATGTACCTTTCTAAACCGCAGTAACTACCGGCAAGGAGCCTTTTCCGCAGAATATTCAACCAGATAACTCACATGTCTTCTACCTGTAAGATGTAAACCAATACACCGAACAAATTACCATTAAAACTGCTAAAATACGTTTCTGTAGGTATCCTCTGCTAAAACGCTGTATCAGTTCATAAGCCTGGTGGTAACGAAGAGCATTCCTGCTACTCAGAATGGAACATAGTAAACGTGAATCACAAAGACTGGCATTTAGTACCTTACACTGCTGTATTGCGAGTATTGAATGAAATAAAATGTTCTGATGAACAACTCGTAGGCTATCAAAACGTTTTTACCGAAAGTCGTTCACCTATCTGAAAATTATTAGTAGTGCTGGCAAGGCATCTCACCGGAAAAAAGCTAAGTTCGAAACATTTACCTCCATCAAGATTGATCCCACTCAAAACAACCTTTCAATCCAAATTTTCAGCAACAAACAAAAATGAGAGTTCATTTCAAATCTGCCCGCACGAATCGATGCATTCAAACTGTAACGGTGTTACCACACCATGAGTGGCAAAGCCGTGTACTGATGCAACAATCTCACATGTAGGCAAGCATGTTCCCAAGAACGGTGTCTTTTAAAAGTTTACCTGGTGTGTTCAACGGCCGTCTTCAGCACCTCACAACAACATACTACTTTTTGCGCGTCACTTCAAGTTTTTGATGAAACACTAAGAAACATAAAAAGAACCACGGCGCAATAAACAATGAAATGGAAGGATAAAATCGTTTTTTACTTGATGCTGGGGCTCTTCGGTGTGATCTCGTTTCTTGCGCTTATCGGGCTCTACTTCACAGCCTTCTATAAAAAAATATACGAGTGGAGTGATCGTGTGATGTAGATACGGTAATTAAAGCGGATGTTGAGGTGTAGCTGTGGCAGCGAACAAATTTGGTATTGATTGGAATTAGAGCGTGTGTAGAACCGTGCCCTCTCCACAACAATACTTCAAATCATTCAGTACATGGATCTATTTGTTAATACGTGCGTAGCAATAGCATTCTCGCGTATTGCTGTAAAATGGGTTGATCGAGTGTGACAGAACTTGTACTGAGCATGGAATGACGGGCGAATCGTGTTTAAAAGACTGTGAGATTGAATTTGCCTGTCATTTTCCTCATCCCTTTTACTTTACGGTAGGACGGTAAGAACGCTTGCGTTGTGCTGCATGCCGAGCACCTTTCTCTTCCAAAATACAACATTTATTCACCGCCTCACGCTGCAACATCCAATCATAGATGCTTTTCTGGTTCGCAGGGACCGACCATGGCATACCACACGTATCGATGACAGCAATGCCCGCTTAACTTTTTGAATTTCTCTGCCCTTACATCATGGAAAATCCATCAAGCACGTTTACGTTCGATGCATCGCAGGACATGACGAGCATGCACCCCAACACGCCGTCCGACTTGCCCACAGAAATTATCTCGGACCAGCCAGAGAAAATAAAACTAATTTGGGGAACCACCATAAACATATCGGAAACAATTGAGACCTTCAAAGACATTCTTGACAAGCACTACCAAAGCAAAATACGGGCCATGATTAGTTTGGATCAGAACACGCTGTTCATCGATGACCTGCACGAGTTGAACCAGATGTGTGTGAACTACCCGTCGGAAATCATTCCAATTCTGAGCAAAGGACTGAACGAGTACATATTGGAGAAGGAACCCAGTTTTAGGCAGACCGATGTTGAGGTTGGGATCGATGCACCTGCCATATCTCTGAGAAAGCTGTGCCCGTCAAGGATCGACAAGGTGGTGCGTATAAAGGGGATTGTGATGCGAGTTTCGGCTGTAATTCCGGAGTTGACCAAGGGATGCTACGTGTGCTCGAATTGCGGGAAGAGAGTGGTAATCGAGAAGATAAAGAACGTGATTCAGGAACCGGGTGCATGCGACTGCGGCAGTTTCTTCAGCTATTCGCTGAGTTATGAGCAATCTGAGTATTTGGACAAGCAGGTCATCAAAATACAGGAGATGGAAAGTGAGCAGGAGCCAATGTGCTTCAATGTGGTATCGTATGCAATTGACAGGGTGATGCCCGGTGATCGTGTAGAGATCTGCGGGATTCTCAAGGCGTCGCCGATTCTCAACCCGTTTACAAAGAAGGTAAAAAATGTTTTCAGAGGATACGTGGAGATGCTTTCCGTGAAGAAGGAGAACGATGAAAATGTTGTCGGTGGGGAGGGTAGCACTATCGGTGCAGAAACACACCAAAAGAACGCAGCGAAAGGAAACAGCACGACAGACAGAAATGTTGAAGCCAGCGGCACAAGTGCATACGTGGTAGATTCCATGGCACAGGGCAACCGGTATGAAAAGATGGCTGAGATGATAGCACCGTCCGTGTACGGTCATCGTGATGTCAAGAAGGGAATTTTGCTTATGATGGTCGGCGGCGTGCGCAAGAACAATTTCAACTGCACGTTGCGGGGCAGTATAAACATTTTGCTGGCCGGTGATCCGGGTGTGGCCAAGTCTCAGCTGCTCACATTTGTGAATCAGCACACCAAAGGAATCTACACGAGTGGGCAGGGCAGCTCTGCGGTGGGACTCAGCGCATCCGTCACAAGGGACGTGGAAACAGGACAATTTGTGTTGGAGAGTGGTGCGCTTGTGCTGAGTGACCACGGTGTGTGCATCATAGACGAGTTTGACAAGATGAACAACCACAGCCGTGGCGTTTTGCACGAGGCTATGGAGCAGCAGAGCATAAGCATCGCAAAAGCGGGTATTATCACATCGCTTAACTGCCGATGCAGCATTTTGGCGAGCTGCAATCCTGTAAACAGTGTCTGGGACACCAAGAAATCCATCATTGAGAACGTCAACCTGCCGGCCACTCTGCTGAGCAGATTTGATCTCATTTTCATTCTTCTGGACAGAAATGACAAAGAACAGGATGAGCGGACCGCGCGGTTCATAATTGACATATACGGCGAGCGATCGGCCTACGACAAAAATGTGTTGATGGAGTATGTTGCGCAGAGCAGAGCAATAGTGCCGGTGATATCGCGAGAAGCGGAAAAGGAGATTGAGAACAGGTACGTTGAGCTCAGGAGCCTTAACAACGGCAATACTATCACGGCCACCACACGCCAGCTTGAAGCGATCATCCGGCTGAGCGAGGCGCATGCACGGGTCCGTCTGAGCGAGGTGGTAGAAAAAGAGGATGTGGCGGAAGCTGTGAGGCTAATCAGAGAGTCGATGCTCATGTATGCGATTGACCCGCTGACCGGCAAGTTGGATATTGATCTGGTGATGGCGGGTAGAAGTGCCGGGCAAAGAAAGGCCATGGAGGAGTTGAAGAAGCGAATACAAGGCATCGTGAAGAAAAAGAAGAGATGCACAATGGCAGAGCTGATTGTGGAGACCGGAGAGGGCGAGCGTGCTGTCAAGGAAGCGGTTGATGAATTGTGTGATGAAGAGGTGGTTTTCTTAGAGGAGAATGTGGTGCAAATCATTGAATAATTTAAATCGGTTGTATTCGTCTTTCTAGCCCGTTTTCTAATTTTTGCAGAGCAGCATTCTTGCGCGTGGAGAAATGCACAGCCACACGGTGACCGTTCCGTTAGCCTGTGGTATCGCGGTGAGGCGTAACTGAGGTGGAAGGTAAATTTAGTGTTTGCTTTGTAGACCGGCAAAAATTCCCCATTTAAGAGAAATTGCCCCTGTTTAAAACCAGTTTCAGTGCCGGTATGTTGAGTTTAATGATCGTAGACAAGCTCTGTAGCCGTAAAAGAACGGTTTCTCCGTGTTGATACGAAAAGACCATGTTTGATTACCTGTGACGATAAAATAAATACGTTCAATAAAAGAATGAAAGTTAAACGGCAAAGATGAGACTCTTCTCTTTTTTATGTTGGACAACACGTTTAGTACCACGACATGGCATCAATAGCACTGCCACCGCTTCTTTTCTCACCGATGCAAATTAACGCATTTGATTTCGTTGCCCCTATGCCAGCTTACTTCCACAGCACGCCCACATCCCGGTTTTACGTTTCATCAACACTCGCAAATAACGCTGAGGACAGTAACTCGCTAAAAGTTATCAGCAACCGCGGTGTTTTCAAACACCATCTTGAGAAATATTTCGGTCCCTTGTTCAAGCATCCGAAGTGCCAACTCGTTGTAAAAGTTCATATTTTTAAAGGAACTGAGGAGTGCTTTGGCGAGCTGGTGAGCGCTGTATCGATAACTGTTTTGCAAGTTGGTGTTCCTCTGTCGTATTTTCTGGTCGGAATCACGCTTTGCGATGCCATGCGCATGTATCATTTGGTGCTGCGCAATAATTGCAGGTTGATTGGAATCTTTGGGAACGGAGAGTTTGACAAAAAGTGGTTGGAGGTAGTTGAGGTGAAGTGTAGGGAAGAAGTGGAGAGAATACGGGGTGTGTTAAACGAGGTTATGGCGAAGAGATGAAAGAGCAGTTATAAGTTAAATAAATACATTATGTTATGAAATTGATGATTCGTAAAACAAGAAAGGCGGTTAATTGATCTTTAAATAGAATTATTTTAATAGAAAATATAAATTGTTATTAGATAGCTCTCGGCATACGTAGTGCCTATTCCTGCAGAATGCCATTGATAAAGGATCTAAAGCCGTTCTTTCATCGCTGCCGTGCTGTTGGGACATCGTATGAAATGAAACAAACTGCTTTAAAACAAGTCCGTACGAAATAAAAGCATATAAAGTTACTTATTGCCTCAAAAATGTTGTATAACATGCATATGTACGCCTCTGTGACAGGTCAAAGATCAGCGCTACAATTTATTTAACGAATTGAGAAGCATCACAACACTATCGCTTCATATGATAGTATTGTTCAGTTTGTTCACTAAAACTTGTCTATTCATTGCAACGAACTATACCATCTGAACAGGTATTGCTTACACAATGTTATTACCTGTAACCCTAATTCATCATTATCTTCGTACAAACCGTCAGTAATGCCCGAGCTGATTCAAAGCCTTCAAAATAGTTTTTATGTTCCTGTGGTTGTGAACTTATCATCCCAATCAAAGATATTTTGTTCATTTGTTCATGTGAAGAAAAGAACAGCCTGTTTGTTCAGGTCAGCTCGATGTATTTTTAAACAATTTTTGTTCCGTATTAGTAGGGCAATTTTTGTGCAAATCTCTACCACCTGCAGTACGAGAATTAATCGCTCCTATTCATCATGTACGCCATTTTTAGTCTGTTCTTGATTTGTAGATCCTCGTTTTGAAATGCACAAATCAGCCGATGAACATTGATCAAACATGTGTTCTACGTTTTTACCAACGTGGAGAATTACTTTTTGAATAATATCTGTGATGTGTGGTGTGAAGACATGTATTTAATAAACCAAAAGTAATTAATTAATCGTAGTCATGGCGTGCTTTTATTTCGGAATAACGTGCTATTAACGATCCGTATCAACTAATTATCAGTAATTAAAGCATAATTAGTAGAATTGCCGTCTCATGCCATGCTCAAATACCGCGCTTTCTGTGACAAGAACAATGGCATGTGCCATTCGCACACAGCTACATTTTTGAATCTCCTACGAGTGTTTACGCTGTTCATAAATCGCAAATGATCGGCATGCACACGCATCTAATCCTCAAATTTTTCATTCCTCCAGTAAAAGTACGTTTATCCATCTGCACAGCACGAATGCACTTTTCTATTCCGTTATTCATTTCGAAGACTAAAAAGTGCGATTTGGTATTTGTTAATTGCTTTTACAAGCTAGCAAACACCTCTCCATAGGAAGAACCGTGTTACGAGTTTATCCGCTATGGATACGGTGTTCAGCAACGATATCAGTTATAGGTGTTGGTTGCTGGTCAAGCGTTTGGTTATTTCGTCAGGAACTGCCGTATTAGCTCATGCTTCGCGATCAGTTCATCAAGACAACAGTTTGGTATAAATTGTGCTAAAGCAGGTCAAAATATTTCGAAGACACAATGAGTTAATGTTATTGGTAAAAATGATTGATTTTAATTAGATAAGCTATTTCTTGCCATGCTTATCACTGTGATACTTTTGTAAAATCTTTTGACTTGCATCAATCGGTGGATGACTTGCTAAAGAATTGCAATGTCGTGTATAGCAACGAACTAAACATGTGTTTACAAAAACAGGGAAAGGTTGCAACCGAAACATAGCATTGCGGTACTAACAGCTAATACCTGGGACCTACGCTTTTCAGTGCAGTTAATTCTTTTGTATCGAATCCTTACCACGGAACAAATCTTTAATAAACCATCCATGGTCGGTTACTTGATTGGCTGTTCCAGGTTATCAAAATATGCCATCATCTGTTTTTAATTAATTGGTCATCACCTGTTTTCGTATGATTTATGTTTTTTCGTGTGTACGGGGTATTCTTCTCTTGAAGGATTCTAAGCCTTGTTACAGGTGTCAAGAACTGTGCTCTGATATGGGTGTGTAAACACGATAACATGCCATAACTCATCAAAGCACATATAGCGATAGAAAAAACGTACATTTTCTTCATTACCACATTCTCGCCAGCAAATGCTTTGGAATGCATTTCTTTAGTCGTGGATTGTCGTTTGGAAATGATCATAGCTTGTCTCTGATCATATGCCGTGGCTTGTCACGAAGTACCGGTATAGTGGCATACTTCGGAGAAATAAACCGTGCCACTGCCATTTCTTGCCAAGGTATTGTCACTTCACAAACATACCGATAAGATGAGCAAGATACGATCAAATCTGCACAAATAATCACCATCTATCAGAAAGATAAGAACTAAAAGATCTTCTGATGAATAGTCAAATTAATTCATAAATTCTGAAACATGGTGTTTGGTAAAAGGTTTAAATACTCACAGACATAGGCATTCAATGCTAATTTTATGTCTTGCCAATTTGGCACTCTCATTTCGATTGACGGCTGAGAAAACAGGCACGCTTCCAAAGCCTACCAAGGTACTCTCACCGCGCACCTCTGACAAAATAGATGGTACAAATACTTCTGATGACGACTTAATGGCAATGGGCCCCAGAAACATGAATGATTTGGTGAAGCATGTATCGACATACACAGACTTTAATCTGCTGCTGGCAGCACAACTATTTCTGCCAAATTCAGACTCAAAGGATTTTGTCGACAGGCCAACAAAAAGACCGATTAAGGACATAAGCCATGATTTTGAGAAGTTGCAGAAGGAACTTGGGATTGACCGTTTCGTTGCAACTGACGAACAATACGACACGAAGGAAGATCTAGGAACGTTGATGGCGTACGTTATGAAGATGCAGCCTAAATCAGGTGACAAAGACAAGGTGCACGCTTTGCAGAAATTCATCGACGAGAACTTCGAGGCTCCCGGCAGTGATCTGACCGAACATCCGCTTGACGACTATAAAGACGAGCCGCCGTTCCTGAGCAGCATCGCCAACGAAGACGTAAGAGATGTTACGCTAGGATTGAACAGGATGTGGAAAGAGCTGAGCAGAGTTGCTGTGGTGAAAAAGGGGCACGAATCGACATTGCTGAACCTCCCGCACCCGTTCATAGTGCCAGGTGGAAGGTTCAGAGAATTTTACTACTGGGACACATACTTCATCCTCGAAGGTCTCGTGGTATCAAAGATGGATAAAACAGCAAGCAACATCATCAAAAACTTCATGCACATCATAGACACACTGGGATACATCCCGAACGGCACACGTAAGTACTACATGTACAGGTCACAGCCGCCATTCTTCCCCCTGATGCTTCTCAAGATGCTTGACCTGGACGGTGGTAAATATAACAAGCTGATCTTGAACAAGGGACTGGAAATGGCACTGAAGGAGTACGCTTTCTTTGATAAGTACAGGTCTGTGCTCGTTAAGGGACGTGACGGCAAACTCCACAAGCTTAATTATTTTCACGTGACAACAGACTTTCCAAGGCCTGAATCGCTGAGCGAGGACATGCATACGTATCTCTCACAGCAGAAACTCTCGGAACGCGAAGTTTACAGCAATCTCAAGTCCGGTGCTGAGTCTGGATGGGACTTTTCGAGTAGGTGGTTCAAAGATGAGAGCGACATTTCGACGATAAATGCGTACAACCAAATTCCGGCAGATCTTAACGCTATCCTGTTCAAGGACGAGCAAATAATCTCAACATTGCTCAAAAGGGCAGGCAGACACGACGAGGCAAGGAAGTTCGGTGATCTATCGCTAAAAAGAATGGAAGCTATCAACCAAGTGCTGTGGAACAAGGACGTGAGTTCATGGAATGACTATGACACCGAAAACAACAAGTTTGTGGCGCGCCGATTCTACTTTTCGAATGTTTTCCCTCTTATCATGGGAGTCGAACCGCCAACAGGCAATATTTACAACGTTCTGCAGAGCTATCAGAAAGAATTGTTCAGCTACATTGGTGGTGTGCCTGTCAGCGGACCAGGGAAAGACACCGGACAGCAGTGGGACTTCCCGAACGTGTGGGCGCCGCACCAATTCTTGATTGTGGAATTTTTGTACAGCAAAGGTGAGCATAAGATGGCATTGCAGATAGCCAGGGCATTTTACAACTCGGTGAGCGTTGGGTTCAAACAAAAAGGCGTATTTTACGAGAAATACAACGCAGAGCAGCTCGGATTCACCGGTGAGGGTGGTGAATATGCTGCGCAGACAGGATTTGGATGGACGAACGGAACAGCACTCAGCTTTATTTCCAAGTTCAAGGATCAGCTTGCAGAGGCATACGATCATCAGAAGGAGTTCAAAGAGATTGTCGAGCTGCTGGTCCAGAAGGCATACAACGAGGAACTAGGAGAGACTAACAAGGCAGATGGGAATAACGAGATAAAACCAAGCCTTGATATATTATTTGAGGTGGGAACAAAGGCAAATCCGGTTGAGATCATATAATTTTAATTATACTTATTTTTATAGCGATATTCTTATGAACTGGACATGTTCTGTTGACTCTTTTTACACTTCTGAAACGCAAAATGCTTTTGTGAAAAAAGGATAAAACGCACACGCTCAAGAGTGTGAGCGTCCACATTATTAACCATTAAATTGCAAACAGCGGTATCTGTGAGCACGAATAAATTGTTGCAGATATCTATGCAATTGTAGAAAGACGGTCTGTTTGATGTTGAATTATGAAATGTTTTTTAACTGCAGGGATAGGGCAAACAAACTTGTGCTATGAAACAATGGCGAGTCATCCGAATACCTTTTTTAAAATACGTTTATTTATCTCCTCTCACGTGTCACTCAGGTCATAGCAGTACCGCCTCACAGAACATGCAACATTATTTCTGTTCAAAAGTTATTTCGGTGTAAAGTGGTTTTACGCAAGTTTATTCTCAAACTGCAATTTTCGATTGTGATCCTCCCACAAACATTCAGTCACAAATACAGGTATCGCCACACTTGTTCTTTACAAAAAATCTGCTACTTCTACAAATCTGGCTCAATGCTTGTTCATAGTTAAAATCTT
The DNA here is from genome assembly GCF_000192795.1 of Vavraia culicis subsp. floridensis. Classification (NCBI taxonomy): domain Eukaryota; kingdom Fungi; phylum Microsporidia; family Pleistophoridae; genus Vavraia; species Vavraia culicis. The sequence continues at coordinate 24,570 of NW_007360616.1, read as the reverse complement.
TGTAATTGAAGAACAGCACATTGCTCATCTTTGGCTTTGCGTTGCACAGGGCCTTGATCTTTTGTTTCAGTGATTTATAAATGTCTTTGAGCTGACTGGCAGTGTGGTATTTGCCAATTGCATTAGACGAGTTGATCTGCTCCGGTGCACAAAACTCTTTCAAAACTAAGATAAAATAGTTGCTTTGCCGGTGATAATTGACCAGCTGTTCGACAAAAAGCAGAAAATTACGGAATAGTAGGCTTGCTTCGCCGTGACAAGTATCATTTAAAAAGGCAATGGACAAAAAACTATTCCTTGAGAAATTTTTCGTGGAATTAAGCTGCATGAGCCCTTGCATTATCAAATCGTTCAGGTCGATGTTAATTATTATTACGTTGTTTGGGCTTTGGTTAAAATGTGCGTATTCATTTAGGGTTGTAATGAGACTGTCTGGCTGTCTAAAAGCTTCGTAATTAGGATCAACGGCAAAATACATAACCTGTTTTAGATACTTGCTCATTTTACCGGCGCATTGCGGCTTACAATATTCGTTAGGTTCAATCAGGCGGTTCTTTTTTCCAAACTTATCTCGTAATGCTCTTCGAATACGGCTAAGCATGGGCATATTACTGTTTGTGCTGCTTTCCTTGGTAGGTTTTTGCAATGCAGTGCGAGTAAGACGTGCCAACCTGCAACAGCACGAATCAGTGCGACCTAACGAAAAATATCTTCCTTTTAAAGTTGCGAACAGCAAGCGTACCGTCTCTGTCGCCTTATCATTCCCAGATTCACATTTGCATTTGCTTCGAAAATCATAGCTAAAAATTGTCATATAGTCATCATAATCATGGTTTGTTATCTCTAATATCAGGTTCACAACAATTTTTGCGGCTTTTTCACTGTCAAAACACGTTACACTGCGAAGCTTGCCACCTACAAGCCTTGCTGCCTGATAACGTTTACTACGCACCCTCAGCTTGCGTTCTTTCTCAATAGAAAGCTTTACATCATTGGCGAACTGCTTCAAATACCGCGGGTTATAGTACGAATCCGCTGGTGCGTTGTCACATACGGATTGGAACATTGCGTAAATTTCATGGTCATCTATGATATCCAACTTTTCAAAACGTGCTTGCAAACCGGATGAAATCGCAAGAAAAGCGCTCACATATTCATTGTGGGAGTAGCCGTGTATAATCGAACCGTCCAAGTTGAAGTAAAACGCTCTGTTGATGTTGGCTGCCACCGTTCTCAGCTCGCTGTTGAAGAATAAGTTGTGAAGCAATTTTAAATTGAAGAGCAGTGCAGATAGCATAAGAGGAGCGTCTGTTCTTATTTTATATTAAATATATTAGAGTATATGACGATGTTCGTATGCGGTAAATGATTGACGTGTGACGTGAAAGACATTAGATTGATTTGTGCTATATTTGGCCTAAGTATCGAAGGTAGCACTATGTGATATGGCAAGCATACCTGTAGTAACACGTACAAATTTTGCTGTAAATTCTAAATTGGTAATAACGTTTTGTAGGCCACCATGTTGAATGTGTGCCCATAGTTCGTACACAGCTGTACGATAATTTATCATTTCTTATCTTGAGACTCGGTGGCAACTGTGATCAGATATACGCCAATTCGTGTTCGATAGTGTTGCGTAATATTTTTCTTCTTAAACGAAAGTAAACTGTGCAACTCAATGGTATGTCCTAAAAAATACTTTTTTACGTAAATGACTAATTATCTGTCATTAAAAGGTGGAGCAATAAAATATTCGTACAAAATTAAAAGGTATCACGGCAACAAACAAGTTCATCGCAGCAAAGGAGCATGAAAAGATGACTGACTGAACAAAACACGCTTTTTTGATGATGAAGGTGTTTGCACAGTCTTCTTTTACAGTGGTTCATCCTTCATATTAACCAAATAGAAAATATTGCGAAGTAATCCACTACTAAATCCCCATTACCAAAAATGAAGAACGCGATTCAAAAGTGAAGCGCACAGTTCATGTTACAACGTACTGATTGTTTCAACCATCAAATAGTTGTGCGAGAGGAAATCTGGCTTGAAATTAAGCATACGCACTTTTTTACCACAAGAACGTTATCTACCTCGTCATACAGAAAATACGCTCCTAGGCAAAGATTTATATCGATTAAAATATTTTTACAGTCCAATTCGTAAAAATGTGGTTTAATGAAAGTGTTTTTACCAATCAACGGGATATTCATGCAGAAATTTAGTAATGTGCACCGTTTTGTCTGAGAGTCGGGCTAAGTATAATTTCACAGCACACAAGCGCTGAGCACCTCTATGGCCTCAAGGAGCATTGTTTTTGGAGCGAGAAACTCTCACAATACCGCAGAACAAGGTCTTTAAATGCGATTGCAATGCGTAACTCGAAAGAGTGCAGTGCTCGAGGTAAATATTTTAAATCTTCTGAAGCGAAAAGATAAGCATTATTTGCTAAATCAAACAACTCCGATGTGCACGTTTTCTACCAGGAGATACCAATGCTGAAGATCTTTAACGACAGCATCAAATTATCTTAAATTATATTCAATGCTAAGGATTATTTCTGTTTTGAGCTCACGCGTTTTGATAGCGTTGGCAAGATCATCTTTTCAAGACTCCATTCAGTTTTGGGCAGCCGTGAGGCCCTTGGTTCATGGGCATTTTCGTTTTGAATATCAAGGTGCATTAACAGCTGTGATTGTCTGCAAGTCATGTTATACACCATCCTGTAACGGAGAGGACTCATCCAACATATTCTTGTGTTTAAAGCGTTGTAAATCATTGCTGGGAAAGTATGAGTATTCGGAACAGTGGACGATCTGTTACTCATCATATAGCATAAGTGGTAACGATTGCTGATCCTTCCCTTATAGCATATCGTACCAGTCATTATACGCACATACACCAAATGCTACCTTTCAAGAAGCACATCCTGTTCAGCATTACGGACCAAAGAGGAATCCCCGTTCAAATCGATGGATCAACGGCTGTAAAGAGAACATTGGGCGTAAGCGCTGCGTAAACAGAATTACAACACCGCACCAATACGCATTTCAAAATTAAACCTTTATCAAAGTAAGACACCCCACTTCCCATTCACACCACGACCAAAACAGCACGATACCTCACACAATCTCAACCAATCTATAAACGCACATTTTGATCACCTCGCTTTGTTTCACAGGCCTTTCAAACTCGGCCTTGAACACGCCTTTCACCCCCACACTGCTCCTTATCCATCCCACGTTACCGCCCCGTCCAACCAACTTCACGCATCTAAAGAAGAGCACATCGTCCCGGCAGCCAAACATGTTCTTGATTTTGCACCACGTGCCGTACACTTTGTAAGGCTTGCCGGTTATCACACGCTCTTCCAGTATAACGCGCTCTTTGTGATCGTACGTGTTCGAGGAAAGAACAAGGTTCTGGTTGTGGAAAAGCCTGAGCGGGGTGTTTGTTGGTGTGTATGGCACCTTGAAGGACACCACACCAGATTTAAGCGATTTATCCTGCAGTTTGAACACGGATGAGGAGGTGTTTGCGGTAAAGTACGGCGTAACACTGTGGAAGAACATTCCGTACTCAAGTGAATACCCCTGAAGAGCAATTGCATGGCTTGTTGTGCTGTCACTCTCCGTATAATCTACATCAGCGCATCTAGCAGATTGCGTATCCACCCCATCGATGCTACCGCTAACACAGCCATCTTCTCTGTCCTCGTTTCTGTTAGGAATCGCTCTATTTTTACCATCCCCACCGCAATTCTCTCTATCATCCACCAGCCCTTCGTCCATTCGCTCACCGAACCGTACATTGAGGATGCAAAACGCATCTTTGACAACAACATTGCTAATGAAGAACACACCGCCATCGAAACGTTCACTCAACCGTATTCTTACGAGTCTTTCACACCTCTTCAATTTTCCAGTCTTTGGCACCTTGAACGAATACCCGGTGCTTATTGTGCACGTTTTCAGGTCTTTTATTCCTTTGTAGTGTTTGAGTGAATGCATAAGGGGCGTAACGAAGGATGGCTGAGGATTATCGTTCGAACACTCTTCCATAGCGACGGCATGCATCGTATTATCTGCCTGCCTATCCTCAGTTGCAAGAGTGCTGCTTGACCCGATCTGCTGAATTAAACTGTTGTGGGTCGGTGTGTCCTCAGCAGCTGGTCCAGCTGAGCTGCTTGACCCGATCTGCTGAATTAAACTGTTGTAGGTCGGCATATCAGCACCAGTCCCGCAGCTCATACCCGATGCACTGTAACCAATGCTGTTACAACCCATGCAATGCTCATTACAGCCTTCCACTTCATCCACATACTCAAAACCAAGCACCTTGCACCTCTTCATCCCGTTAACCACAACCTCATCGCTCATCATTTCGTAATCAATCAATCCCTCGTACACATCGTCCTTTCCTTCATCCACAACAATCACTGGTACCTCCTCAGACCGTCTTTTCACAAACCGTGCGCACTTAAACAGCTCGTCTATGTGGCACCATGTTCCTCTCACCTTCTCCCGTCTTGCATGCCTTGCTCCCTCATAGCACATTATATCAGCACTTACGTTGCTATCAAAACTTACGGTCACGCATACCTTGGAGAGCATGCGCACAACATGCGGGGAATAATCATGCGCATTCATTACTTTGTAGCGTGTTTTGCACTGATACGTGGTACCGCTGCAAAGAGACGAGGGCGTAAGGATGAGCAGTGGTTTGTATGGACCGGTGGGCCGTGAGTACTGCTGCTGTTCGGCTGCGTTCTTCTTCTGGATATGTTTTAATTTCTGGAGGTGCGCTTTTTTGTGCGACGGCATATTTTAGAAGGGTGGAACGGTGAGCTGAGAAGAAGGGGCGTGGGCAGGGATGCAAGAGGAATGCACGATTTTTGAATCAAAATTAACTAAAAGTATGAATGCATGAGCATAAAATTATGCGCTCGTGCTATATCACTATATGCATGAAGTAATTAACAATGCTGTGCCGTGAAGAAGATATTCGCACATTGCGGTGCATAACCAAATCATTTTCATTCAACAATACCGGGCACCTGCCATACGCAATGCAGACTGCTGGCATACAAAATATATTATTTGTGCATGGTGTAACATGGCATAAATTTTATCAAATGGAGCAGAACTGGTGAATAACTTGGTGGTCATTTATCTAAAAATAAATAAACGACCTTGTAGGATTATAACGAGCAATATGGCATTAAATATGCATGTCTACCGTGCAAGATTTGTAGGCCTTACCCGCCATAATGGCGGTCTGGTGATCAAAAGTTAACAGGATAGTAAGTAAATCTATTTGTATTGACCAGCTTCACAACGCCTGTTTATTGATCGGAACATAACTAATTATTCACAAGAAAGTTATTTTTCATCGGAACTATCATTCTCTTTTTTTCTACTTCTTGCTGCGCTTAGAACATTAATCCTGCAGTGGCAGGCGCATCTTTATAGGCCTGCTGTATTTGATATACTCAACCAAGAAATATAATGTGCTGCTGAAAACCAAGCGCATCTCAGAACAGCTGAATCGAACAGCAATTCAAGCATTTTCTAAATGAACTGTCTGCGCTAGATCAGTTGATAAAATGCTTAAGCTGGACTGTCTATTATAAATGAACATCAGATTCGTTTGCATTCTTTATCTTTTGATTTCATGCTGGAGTGTTTGTATCTTTGCCACATGATCTTTTGGCATAGCAGAAAATCTGCTTCCAGGTTGCGTTTTACTAACACAGGACATGAAAATTAGTAAAAAGGGATGTTATAACTGAAACATACGTGGCATGTAATTCAAATCTAAAATATATTTAGTGGTCGTTATTATGAGTAAGGTAGGGGATGAATGGCTGTTGTAGGAAAATGATCTATTTATTGTTGATATGAAGGGGCGCCTGTTAACGTTTATAATAGACAAAAATGCTTATCTGGAATAATTTGATGTATGCCAGCTCATATGTGGAGCAGAACATCAATAGCATTAGCCAATGATTGGTTTTATCCGAAGATACAACAGGTGCTGTGGTGATTTTGCCTTTTTAGTTTTATTGGCATGCTTCGACTTTTTTACCAAACTGGGATGGTAACTAAACATTATTTACAGACAAAGTGCATCTCAACGGATTGGTAATTCGAGGTTGCAACAAACATATGCGGTAAATCATTGTACCTTATCACACATCTTTAATTATCCACTTCACCAGTGATCTGTTCTACGAATTCTTCCAGGTTGATCATATCATCCTTTACATTAACAAACTTGTACAGCTCCTCCTTATGTTCCTCACTGAATTCCTCGCCAATCGAGAGAAATTTCTCGAATTGCTCCTTCTCCATGCACACACTGCCCTTGTTAAATGCAACCAAATGCTTCAGCAGATCCTTCCGGTTGTTCATTTCTCTACACGACGTTGCAAGTCTTTCGAACTCCTCAAATGTACTCGGCAAGGAAGACAAACCATCCATAGGTGGCGGCACACGGTTGCATAATGATAACAGATCGAAGAGCGAATCCTTGGTGAGTGATTCATCCTTTGTGAAAAAATCGTATTTTTCTCTGAGTGACATTTTGATAAGAGGGGTAAAATTAGAATTATTTTATACTCTACGCAAGTGAGAACGATACCGTTACATTGCCACTACAATTTATGTAGAAAATCATCTGTGTTATCCCGTTTTTCAAAAACGAGTGCATGAATAGATAGTATACCAAAACAGAACTTTTTAATATAACTGCAACATCAGGTCATTCCTTTCTACTAACTGTTTTATAGTTGCAAATCAATAAATCACTTTCATTCTAGTAGCTCATTGTATACAACATTTCTAGTGTATATTTTACCATTCTCATGCTTTCCTTGATCTCCATTGTCAGCAACATACACCCTTAGACCGTCTGCATAGCGCACTCTCGACAAAGCTACGTACAACTGACCATGCATAAAGACAGAGCTGTGCAGATAAACACCTACCTTGTCAAATAACTGACCCTGTGACTTGTCGATTCTCATCGCAAACGAAAGAAGAACCGGAAACTGTCTTCTCTTGAGTATGAATGCTCGCCGTTTTTGTCGCTGAATATCATCGTGATCTCGCCCGTTGTAGGAACATTGTACCTGTTAATGTCACGATGAATGTTCTCGTTAGACATCACATTTACCATCAACATGTTTCCTTCACGCACTGCACTTCTCTCAACCTCAGCAAGATTCTGCATAAGGATTGACTTCTCTTATTGTCCTGTCAAGATTGTGTAGTGTTGCTCTATTACACTTCTCATTTGCAGGGTTTCTCGATCTCAGATCTGTGGCATCGTTTGTATCAATCACATACAACTGCGAGTATCTCCTGTTAATGTTTTCAAGCGGGTTTATGTTGTATGCGTTGTGGTAGACCTGACCATGCACCTTGAAGAAGTACACCCCTCGTGTGAATTGCTCCACATTTGCTCCCATCGACGCAAACGACAGGACACTGTTATACGATCGTATGTTTGCCTTGAAGTTTTTATGATCGCTGCTTGCTGTATCGGTGAACAGCGATCTGAGATACTCTGGATAGCTATCTCGTGGTATGTAGGCCAGCTTGCCGAAGTGACAGCAGCTCTTGTACGCACGTCTACGGTGTACCTCGTCTTTAAAGTGCATTGCTGAACAATTTGCACAAATCTGGTTGAGCTTACCAGCATAGTGCTCGGCTGTTTCACTTTGTACGTGATAGCTGTTGCTATCAGTACTCTCATAAAAAGGGTGATGTTGTTTCTACGATTCAACAAACTGTTCCTTTCATTAAAATTCTAATCTTATCAAGCCGGTGTACCTATTCTATTATTCTTTACTACGGTATTAATTTCGATCATAAAAAGAAATTAAATTAAGTTGCATATAAAAATTCGTTCATAACCTTAAGCAGTGCTTCGTTTCTTTAGTATCCCTGTAGAGTTCAAAAATTATTTTGGGTCAAAAAGAGAGTCTTTGGATATACAGTTCTTAAAAAACATGTGAGAGTATTTCTGAATATGATTAGAAGCGATGTTTAATATTTTACTTCTTGTTAATTTGCAGCATAAAGTTCTTCCTCAATTATTTCAGAGATTCCAACAGTCAAGTTCCTTGAATGCGTATCTAAGGGCAAAATGAATTGTTGGTGAAGTGCAGGAAGACATAACAAAATATTTAACAATATTTCGCCCGGCACGTAAACACCAAGATTCTAAACACAAAATCTGGCCACCAGACACAAAAAATCAATCATCTCATTTTACCTACAAAATATGCGCTCTAAAACGAGCACTCAATCTTAAATCCGTCCTTTTTCATTCTTTCTAACACCTTCACAACTTCATGCATGCCGTTCTCCACATGCATACTTTCATCACAGTCGCTCACAACGTACCATCCCCTACCCACGCTCTCGTTCACCATCACCTCCTCCTCCCTGACAAAACGATCCACAACCTTTCCGAATAAATGTATGATTTTGTCCAGTGTTTTATCATCGTCCCCTTCTTTTACGTAGCTTATGAGCACAACTTTGTAGCCCTTCGGTGCCACGCATTCTCTGTGTCCTAGGATAAGAGCAAACACATCCGTTTTCCGGTGCAGTCCACTCGACAAGAAAAGTATTTGAGCCGATGGCACGTGTTTGAGCAGAGGAACAACGCCGTCTACAATTAATGTAGCACGTATGATTTTCGTGTTAGTCGGCCGTTTGTTCGGCGTGTACGAAATATCTGAGATGAGAGCCTTGCAGCGCACTTCAAGTGTATTTTCATTCTCCGGCCGTATTTTCACCGTAAAATTGTAATGTGCTCCTTTGCCGCCCTCATTGCCACCACCCTGAGGGTTCAACCGTGATTTATCCTCCTGCTCACCATCATGACTGCTCGTCTCACCGCCCTTGTTCGCGCCATCGGCTTTAATGTTTTGATCGCCACGCATTTTCTGATCATTATGGCCGCTCTTGGTCGAATCGCCCGTTGTGGCTGTCTTCACATCATTGGTTGCACCGGCACTTACACCCTCATTGTCCTGATTTGTCCTTCCACGAGTATCCTCTCCATCACTTTCTCCCATACAGATACTAAACTCTCCACAAGAACGAATTTCCTCAACACTCGTCCTCAATCTATAAACTGCTCCTGCCACAGACGCTTTCCTCACGAATGCTTGGCACACCTCACTCATTCCATATAAAGGATACACAAACGGACTTATCTCATCTCCATTCTCCCTCAAACTCTCGATGTACAGCCTTATCTTCTCAAAAGTAACACTCGGCCGCTCATCCAGGTAATTATCATCCAAATTTAGCGCAATAGCGTGTCCTATAACCTGAGCACTATGCTCATCCACTCCATAATGCTTGTACTGCTCACGCATGGTGCCTAGCAGCTTTATGGGTACGTTCCTGAAGTATTTGCGGACATTGTAGAAAAAGCGGACAAGACGGGGCTTCTGCAGAAACGAAATCAAACCGGTCTGTAGTGACTTTGTTTCAGAAGTGGGCACCTCATAAAGGCGGTGCTTATACACATAGCATCCTGGTACGAGCAAAAAGTTTACGAGTGTGCTTAGATCGTACTTTATGAGCACACGTTGCGTCAGACCGCCAGCAAGTAGCAGCTTGGGCGTATAATCTATGCTGAACTTGCTGCTCAACGGGACAAGAGCGGAATGTCCAGGCTTGTTGTACCGTGTGCACAGGTCAACATAGTTGTAGTTTTGGAACGAAGTGCCATACCGGTCCGATGAGTCCAACTGCAAAACGGAGTATCCTGATTGCGACAGAACGGCTGATAGCACACACTCTGACAGGCCCGTTCCCAGTATTACGACATCGTAATGCTCCATTGGGGGTGCACAACAAAATGTTTGATAAATTGAGTGACTGGCAGGGGCAGATATTGCGCCGGGTGAGCGGAAGGATACTAAATATATTGGCTACACTAGCATACTGTGAATTACTGGATAAGAAAAGACCGGTATGGATGTATTACGGTGGAAGAGACGGTAAATTTACTTTTATTCACTAAAAGCGAATATATTTGTTTTTAAACGGGTGGTAAATTATTTACAATGAGCGATACGGTAAAGTTCAAGAATTTGTTCTGCAGTGGAATAATTGTGCAGCAGTGTACGCTGCACAATGACGAAGCGATCAGGGACATGGGCAAACACAACCTGAAAAGCGATTGAACGTGTTCTAAAATGAAAACAGAGGGAAGAAACGCCGTGAAACGTACTAGAAGGAACAGTGCGGTTGAACATGGTAGTCATGGCGGTATCTTTGCGTGTTGAGGCGTTGACACGAAGTGCATAGTCGAACATAGGCATTAAAATTAAAGGCGGACTATAAACACGCACCTTTTCTGCAGTTATTCGGTATGAAAAATTAAAGCGGTGCCTTAGAAAATAGTGCTGATCAACGAGTTTATCTGTCTTATCGGCTCCTCATACCACAAACCTTGCCATTCTGCGAACAATATGGCACGTTTCGTTTCACCCTTGGTGTTTGCCATCACATATCAAACATGTTACATAAAAAAGACCGTTTTTATTGGCGCATCCTTCTGACAAGTCATCGTACTCCGTATGAAAGCAAGGAATCAAAAATTAAAGAATGGAGCAAACACCCCTATGGCTGGAAATGAGGAAGAACATGAAAAGAGAACAGGTGATTATGTTCAGAAGAATGGTGTGGCTGATAATTACCGCAAAATTGAGCGTGTTAAGGATGAAAAAGGTGGTGCAACGAGCAGAGGATTGGATGGCAATGTTAGAGGTACGGGTGGAGGAGGGGATCGCAGAGAAAGAAATTGGAGTAAAGGCAATGGATTAGAGAAAGGAAGCGGAGGGAATTACGGCAAGAGTATGGCGAATGGTGATGGAAGGAGGGCTGGAAATGAGAGGAGAACGAATGCTCATACGAAAAACGGTGCAAACAACGAAGGTGAAAGAATAGGCTCCGACAAAGAACGGCGTGATCACGAGAGAAGAGGCGGGAAAAGTAGCAGAAACAGCAAATCGAAAAACATTTCGGGGTGTGAAGCTGAGGATCTGTGCGATAAAAATGGTGAAATTATGGACAAAATCATGAAAAGGGTTGCAGGCGATTTAAATCTGGAGATCTCAGAAACCAAGAAAATGCTTTTTACGCTCACGCACTCAGAACATCCTGAAATGCTTCTTTACGACACGTTGGGCCCGTTATACGTCGATCAAATGCGGTTTATCATCGAAAATCGCGGTTTGATCCTCAGAATGGCCAAGAAAAGCACGCATTACTACACTGAGCTGGTAATACCTCCAAAACCGATTCAAAAGAATCTCAAAACAGCGATGAATCCGTACAAAATATTTCCTTATAGGAATTTCAATAGCATACAGACTGAGGTGCACACGATAGCACGATCGACCAACAATTTCTTGTTGGCGGCACCTACAGGCACGGGAAAGACAGACGTGGCAATGATGTGCATTATGGGAGCAAAACGGGTGGTGTACGTGGTGCCGTTGCGGGCACTTGCAACTGAAATAGTGGGGAAACTGAGAAAGAAATTTAGCTGCGAAGAATGTACAAAACTGAGGAGACAGATTGACAGAGCGATGGGATTGGATTACAGCGACGGAGAAGCACCAATACATGACAAATCCTTTCAGAACGAGCCAGTCCTAGACAAAAAAATTAACAGTAGCAGCAACAATTATCGTAGCACCCCATTCGGCAAGCCCGCACACAACAACAGATACGGTCTGAGATGCATGGACGTGATGGAGTACACAGGCGATACGCCCAACCAATCACTCAACACACACATCGTTGTAACAACGCCCGAAAAATTAGACGCGTCCACGCGCAAGCTCTCGTTCAATTTTCGATTCGATCTACTCGTCATCGATGAGATACACCTGCTTGAGGAGGAGCGTGGAAGTGTTATCGAGGCACTTGTGGCACGTTTTATTGGAAAAACGAGGATCGTTGGGTTGAGCGCGACCGTGCCCAACGTTTTTGATGTCGGCGAATTTTTGAAAGGAGTGGTGTTCTGCTACGGGGACGAGAGACGTGCTGTTGCGGTTGAGTGCTGTGTTATTGGAGCGAAGGGGGAGATAAGAATGAGCGAAGAGGAGCTAAAGAGCAGACGAGCAGGGTATGCGCGGGTACACGATGAATTGATCAGTGAGGGTGTAAGACAGGGCATACACACTGAAAGGCACGGTACGGAGCCGGTGAGTGAAAGAATCGTGGGAAAGACAAAGTCGAACGGAGCACAGTGCCTTGGCGACATGCGCAATGAAATGGGTAAAGGTGCTGGAAAGAGCGGTATGCGCGCTAACCCGAAGAACAAACGATCAAACATCGTAACGGTGAGCAATTTTGATGAAATTCTTGTGGAAAAACTCATGCTGTGCAAAAACCAGTCGCTGATTTTCGTGAACAGCCGGCATGAGTGCTTCAAAACGGCCACTTTTCTTGTCAAGCGCCTCATAAGAAACGAGGAATACACCAGGCCGGCATCGTTCGCGTATCTGCTCAGTAACGGTGTGGGGGTGCACAATGCTGGACTGCCACGGCACCAGCGATTGCGTGTTGAAGACCTGTTCAGAAGGAGGGAGCTTAAATACGTGGTGTGCACTAAGACATTGGCATGGGGGGTGAATCTGCCCGCAGAGAACGTTTTCATCAGAGGAACAGAGTACTATAGCGATGGAATGACGAGAAATGTGAGCATCAGCGACATTCTGCAGATTATGGGCCGAGCGGGTCGCATAGACTACACCAAGGAGGACACGGTGGCAAGGGCGTTCATAATCACCAACAACCTGCAGCTCTACGTAACACGCCTGAAGAATAAAATGCCGCTCGAGAGCACGCTGTTGCATAACCTGGTGAACATTCTGAACGCAGAGATCGCTCGTCTTACGATCAAAGATCTGCACGAGAGCAAAGAATGGTTTAATAGGACGTACATGGCGGTGCGTGTGAGGAGGAATGCACGGTACTACGGGATGGAGGATGAGAGGGAGGTGGATGGTTTTGTAGAGCTGGCAGTGCGTAAGCTAGAGGAGTGTGGGATGGTGGAAAGGAGTGATAATGGGCTGGCGTGTACGTGGGAAGGAAGAGTAGCTGCGTATTACTACCTTGATTTTAGTACTTTGGTTGTTTTTGTGCAGTTCTGTAGGGACGAGGTGCACGATACAGGCGAAGGAGGTGATGAAAGTGGTGAAAGTGATGAAAATGGTGGAAGTGATGAAAATGGTGGAAGTGATGGAAACGATGGAAGTGGTGAAAGTGACAATCGCACGAACAACGAAGAAAGGAATAATCATGCGGCCATCAAAGAGATGCATACCGTGCATGCACAGGAAATGACCAGCTATTCCAAAAAGAGCCAGAAAAATGCTGAGACAGCATGTGCGGTTCCTTCCACACAACAACAAGGAGATACGCACGTCGAGAACAGCCTGAGCATCGTTTCAGAGCGTTTCGCTGCGATGAGCACAGAGAGTTCCAAAACAAACAATGATCTGCTGCTCTTCAAGTCAAAGCTCAACGCATTTGTCAGCCCGATGTTGTCATCGCAGCAAACAAAAATCCTGAACACGATTTTTAGCTCCAAGGAATTCGGAGATGTCCTCGTGAGACAGAACGAGCAGCAATTCATGCTCAGCACGATTGGGGTGAGTGTTGTCGTAGACATAAAGCCATGTGAAAAACTACTCTTCCTCACAGCAGCCCATCTTATGCACATGAGCATTACGATTTTCTCGCTGGTGTCCGATCTGTCTTTCATTCTCAAAAACGTGGGCAGATTGATGGGCGCGCTCGAGCAGCTTGCGATGCTCACGGAGAAGTACGCGCTTTGCGAGCAGGTGGTGCGCTTGAGAATGCGTATCGAGGAAAAGAGCGGAGATGCACATGCAGCACATGCACATATTGAGGAGATAATCGTAAATGAGCGAGAATGCTCCATTTTAAAGATCGAAGGAAATGCAGACGAAAGCATTTTTCTCTTTCTGTACGAGCAGTGTACGGCCAGCGGTGCACAGTGCACGTACGCGTCAGTGCTGCACAACAAGGCCGTGCTTTACTTTGCACGTGTGCTCAGAAATGCACGAATTATTCTCCTGTCGGAACGGACAGGCCGTTCGCAGACAATAATTCCGAAGAAAAGAAGGGGACAGGCGTACAACACCGTGTTTAGTTATCAACTCGTCATTTTCAGGCTCTTCTACAAGCGAGAACGTGTTATGCTGATGAACGAGGAGATGGAAAGGTTTCTAGAGAAGGCACATGGACGTATTCTAATCGTTAGCAACGATGGGGATGCACCTTCAGGTGGTGTTGTAGGCAAGACGGTGCAATCACTTGCTCCAAGGAAATTGAACACGCTCATCGATCCCGATATGTTCGATCTCATCGTGATCAAAGGCTGCTTTTGCTTGGAAATGGTCCCAATCTTAAATAAGTGCAGAAAGGACGTGTACATTTTTGAGAATGATAACGTGTGTAGGTTTTTAGATGAGGTGTATCGATGAGCAGGAGTGTTGTTGAACAGCACGTTGCGTGTTGATAGAGGGGTTTTAATTAGAATGACTGCGGAGGAAGATTGGGAAATGAACAGACAAATCAGTGGAAGCATACGAATCAGTGGAGGTATGCAAATCAGAGGAGGTATACAAATCAGAGGAGGTATACAAATCAGAGGAGGTATGCAAATCATCGGACATGAACCACCCAATTCACTAAATAGAACAACCAACCAAAAAACGAAATAACATGAAGAAGCACTCCCTGTGATAAGCCAAGAGAAAGCCCCGTAAATAAAGCAAACTCACCGACACGTAAAGTGGTACACGTAATCCACGTGGAGTGCCAAAGACAAGAACGAATGCCGTTCTACGCCCCTTTTATTTAAAGTTCCTTTATTTTCTACACCAAAAGACCCGCCTAAATATCCTCAAGCGACGGCTCATCCTTGTAGCATAGCGTGTGTGCAATAACCAGCACCATGTACAGTGACAGTGTGACCATCAAGGACACAATAATCGTATTAAACACGATGAGGTACACAACAGTAAGAACAATGCAAAAGTACATAACGTACTCGTTCTTGAGCTCGTAATTACCAACTGTGAACTTCTCGCCGAAGTGGTCCACGGCAAAGAAGTAACCGGCCCACAGCACAAGCACAAACAGTGCAGAAAGCTGTCTGATGAGGAATATAGCGATGAACACGAACGATATTATGAGGTAGTTGCCTTTAAAGCGGTCAAAATTAGCGGACACGCGTCTTTTCAAGTCATTCTTGTTGGTGGGCGGCATGCCCATGTTGCTGATGTCTACAAATGTACGGACATCTTCGGCGCTTTTAACCACGTCCTTGAATGTGTCTACGTAGCTTGAGCTGTCCTTCTGCGCAGCCTCGTTGATCTCTCCTTGTACCATTTTACGGTGCTGAGGGTGAAAAAACTTTTTAAAGTTGATCGGGAATTCCCCTTTTTGTGAAACAACGAATGAAACGAAGTGTGATAGATGGGACGGGGTAGTGTGCTGTTAAGTGAAGATGATTTAAAGATTGGGATGGAAATATGGGATGATATGGTTGAAATAAGAGAGGAGAGGGGTAAAGAATGATAGGGCTGTGTAAAAAATGATAGGATAGAATAAAAGAACGTATACGACGTAACAGCAGAAGGATTAAGACAAAAAATGATAGGATAGAATAGAAGAATACGATTGATCAGAGCTTTTATTGCTTACAGCACCGTGTATTCCATACAAGAAACGAACCTGCTACAGTAGAAGAGGCTAAATGTACTATTATTTGGAAAATTTGTCGATCTTGGCGCGTTGATGGGTGACTGCCTGAAAACAGGATTTGCTGTTTGCGACACACTGACATGTGGCACAAAAAGGAGGAAATTCAAACGTGGATTAACGTGTTTTTGGTAGAAAAACACTTGGCATTCAAACTATAAAATAAACAATCGTAGACAGCAAGTGCTTACAGACGGGTCATGATACGCATAGCATGTGTCAATATTTTATACCATTGAGCTTATCCTCTTCAATGGTGATTCCCTTGTAATTACCATCTCAGGCCAGCAGTAAACGAAGTGCATCCCTTCAGCAAATTTATTTTTTATCCTGTTGAGGTGCTCGTACCAAGCTGATAATGGGGATTGAACACAACGTACGGAAAGCTGTGGTTGAACAGTTTGTGCAGTTTTGCTTTTACCGCTGATAAATTTGTCAGTTTACGATCCAAACAAAAACAAACACATGCTGCTCATCGTTCTGCTAATGTGTGCTGTGCTGCAGCGCACCCCGCACACTCACCCATCCAGTGAAACATCAAAAATTACGGGTGAGCGCGTTCTTTACGTAACCCTTTATCGCGGAGCAGAGCCTTTGACTGTTCTACTTGTGGACCATTCGTACAGCACTGATGTGAGGGTGAAGCGGAGCAAGTCGGTGTACTCTGCCCGGTTGGTGGGTGACAAGCAGTCGTACGGATATATGGTGGCCGGTGAGCACTTCTACGGGGTGGTGGTGAGCAGAGGTGTGAGATACGAGATTGGATACGAGAATGGACGGTACACGATGAACGAAAATGATATTGAGTGCAGAGAGGATAACAGCACTGGAACAAAACAAAAATATGGAGCTGAGAGTGTATTTACCGGTGAAGCACAGAACGGTGTATTTGATGGGTTATCACCGAACAATTCGTTGACAGGTCACTCCTCTAAGCACAGAGCTGCTGAACAGTTCGCACCAAGTGATTCTCTGAGGAGCAGTGCGAAGTATTTTAAAATTGTATTTGTAAACGATTATGAAAGAACAAACACGATAAGAAACATTGAAGAAGAAACACGTAAAATATTCTTGGAGACGAAAAGGTACTTTGATAGGTTAGGATTGGGAATCGAGTTGGTGCTCGTTGATGTTTTGAATGTTTCTGAACCTCTCAGTTTTATGGGCACGGGCAGGGACAGTATGAAGAATTTGTGTTCTTATGAGATGTACAGTGCTTCTGAGAGTGTGAAGAGCGCTTTTAAGACGGGACCAGGATGCAATGAAAATTGTGAGACGCATGACACAGGAAAAGAGGATAATATGCCAAATACGGATAATGCGCATGCTTACAGTTTTTTATCAAAGTTTGCTGATAAATTCGATGGTCTAAAGAACGATGTCCGTAACACCAATCTGAACGGTGCCAACCTATTCATACTTCTGACAGACAGCACAACTTCACAAACCATAGATGCTCTTACATTTCGTTCCGGTGCCTGTTCACTTTCGAACAACTACTCGGTTGTTTTTAACACGGCTTTCGCGCGGACGAACATGCCAAAAATACTGGCACACGAAATATTGCACAGTATGAGTGCCGGTCATGAGAAAGGATTGATGGCGGAGATAAGCGGTGAGAAATGGGAAGGAATAAGCAATAGAACAAGGAGAGAGGTGTTAGAGTATGTGGAGAAGCATGGAAGATGCTTTGATGATGGGATGAAATGCGGTAATGGAGTTGTGGATGAGGGAGAGGAGTGCGATAGTGGATTGATATATGGCTCAGAGCGGTGTACACGGGACTGTAAGTTGAGAAGGAACACAGTGTGTGGATAGATGGCTCAGAGCGGTGTACACGGGACTGTAAGTTGAGAAGGAACACAGTGTGTGGATAGATGGCTCAGAGCGGTGTACACGGGACTGTAAGTTGAGAAGGAACACAGTGTGTGATTAGTATGGAATCATCACGCATCGTGTTCCTCCTCATAAGACGACGTACGTGCCATGCCTAATCCTGAAAATTACCGTGGATTATCAACGTAGAAGAACACGGTAGAAATTATACAAGAGATGTTGAGAAAGTTTAAGATAATCTTAGATAGGATGATGTAAGGGATGTGCTGAAAATGTTCTACCAGTGGGGCATTCCCACAAAAAACACCAAACACGATGAGAAAGGTACGTAAAGAATTGGCAGGAAGAATGAGCATACGGCATGGCGGTCTACTTATTTAATGTTTCGATATGCGCATTTTCATGTCCTGTGATCACGGCAAGAGAGACAAAAAAGTACGATGGTACGTAAAGTGGTGTATCACGCATAGCTAGTCTAAAGAACAGATTTTGGTAATAAAAATGAACGTACATCTCACAGCATCCGATCAAAGGATTATCTCAACGTGGCATAAAAGGTAAGCGTCATACAGGCAAAAAACTTCTCCTCATACGATAAAAGTAAACACTAAAAATACGAATGCTACCTTCCATGTCACGGTTAGATAGCGCATCCTTTCTGTATAACACCGATAAGTAAAATATGTGTGAGGTGGTATACAACCCTAAAAATGGTGAATTACTATCCTTTAATAAGCGTTTCTCAAGCAACAGTAAAATGAGCATTTTTGTTTATATAGGCCCCTCATTTCGCACTGCATCTTTGTAATGGCAGTTGATTGGCAAATTTTAATTTAATAGTAACTGTTGTAACTTTTCAATAATGTACCGGATCAAGAAACGGCTTATTCTATGCACCCGTAGAAGTATGCTAAGTAAATTTAATTGAGCAATTAATGAGAATGCAATAAATACTTTTTGTTTAATCTGGGTTAATTCGCTCGGATGAATGGCACAAATGCTTATTCTCAACGGATTTTATTTGGTAATAATGGCAAAGTGCGGAGATATTGCTGGGTAGGATTGGTTAGAAGGTATGTTATGAACTAAATATGAACAACACATTCGTTTAGTTTGTAAACAATGAGGAGCTGCGCTGCAGCGCGGCTGGTAGTTACTGGAATCATTAAATACTTCAACAGCTGGATAAGCCGATCAAACAGTATTTCCACAGGTAGGAAACATCCATCGTGATAAAAGCTGTTGATATGTTGACTTTGACAGGCATTGCATGTTCTAGAACAGTGCGCTGTTTCGATATAATTCTCCCGACAAGTATCAGCCATCCTACAAGCAAGCTATCTCTTCAGTGCCAATAGGATAAAACTGTGCAGATACACCAAACTGTTGATTCAATCATGGGATGCAACGTAGTAAATTAATGAAAACATAGTAAAAAAATTGTATTGAAAAGTGAAACATATTCCATGCCGTGCTGTCCATAAATGCAAAAAAGTAAATAATGTACTTATTTACTTCTCCAGCTCGACTTCAAAAAGACGCTGAAAAGGTTCCTAGTTCAAAAATTACAGCTAGGTGCTACGAGCGGAGATAAACAAAGTCGGTTAAACGATGCAACCGGTAGCAAAGCCATGAACGAACAGTCCAGATGGTAACCATTGAGCAATATACAAAGAGATCGTGGAGCTATCTAAAAGTCGTACAGATATTTTACGGATACAACTCATCAAGTGCAGTACAAAAATACTGACCAAGCATGTTATGTTTTCTGTTTTGCTACTCAGCACGCGTAAAAGCAACTATTCGATCGTTTGACAGCCTTGTCCATTTCGTGGTCGCCTTACAACTCTGTGTCCAATCTCCACCTACTTGCTTTTGCTGAAGAATATGGGCTTGATCACAGAGTTGAACACGTAAACAATTATGATGACCAACACAATGCCTATGACTAAAAATAAGATTCTCTTCACCATCTTCCATCTCCGTGTGCTTTTGAGCGTCTTCCTCAGGTTTTCGTTCATGCTTTGCGTATTTTCTCTCGATGTTACCACATCAATTTCGATTCTATCTACAAAATCAGCCTGCCCAGCAACCATCTGATCGATGTCCCTGAGCAGCTGGCACAGCTGATCGATGTAATCCACAATTACTTTTATGTCTTCCAGCCGCTTTTGTGCCTGTCGGTACTCCAAGTCTTGGGTATTATCACTCATAAACGCGTTCCTCAGCACATCGGCTGCATTGTCCGCTGTCATGAGCTCATTCAGCTCTTTATCTGATGCATCCGGCCTCGCAATCAGGTATTGGTCTCTTAGCATCTCCCTCTCCTTGTTATTGTGCTCGACCTGCACGTATCTGAAATCACTCACCACTTGTGTAAGATTGTGTGTAAGGGTGGTCCACTGCTCTTTCACCGCATTATACGTGGAACTATCCTTGTCATCACTCTGCTCCAGAAACATATACACCTTTTTTAAGAACTCCTTCACCTGGTCACTCAGATTCTTGAACAGGTCGTTGAGTGCCTGTATCTGTGCGAACAGAGATATTTCTTCCTCCTCGGGCAATACACTGTTTTCCTTTAGGCTGTTTAAGTACTTCAACTTTTTTACATATTCTCTGAGTGTGTTAATCTGACGATTACTCTCACGTACTCTGCGAAGAACCTCCATTTACAATACAGTGACAAAGGGATGCTTTTTTATTTTTGTATGAAGTAAAAAATAATTGGTCCGCCCTTTAAGAAAATTAATTTTGTTGGACTTTGCAGTGATAGAACCGCTTACATTGGAAGCGATGCGTGTAAAGGGGATGCATAGGGGATTGTTGATATCAATTGCTGATGTGGAAGATTAATGCAAAGTTGTATGCTCCGTAGCACTCGTGTAGGTGGAACAGGCAGAGAAAAATTTGTCATTTAGGAGTATAAGCAGGAAACGTGGTAGTAAATAAGTTAAGAAGCAAATGCTTTATATGATAATAATTGGATAAATTATAGCATTGCAGATCGCTTGTCTCTATTGGGAAAAATTTATTTTGATCTAATGTGTCATACAGCGAGTAGCATATTTATGGTGTATACTGGGAAAATAGCGCTGAAATTTCGAATTAAGTGATTGTTTTTCTGTAAGCACAGGACCTACTCGCAAGATATAGAGAGATGATCCTTCTCTTATGGCTTTTGTTTTTGTGCCGATCAAGAATGGTGCCCACCAAGCGCCACGTGACGGGAATCATCGTTCCATTTCTATGTCGATCAGGCTCAGTAATTATCAAGTGCTACGTGACAGGCAAATCGGAAACTATGGCAATTGCTCAGGAAAAGATCAACAAAGGAACGTAAAGCACGCAAATGCATGTTACAACAAGTTAAAGGCTATAACTATCAGTTCGTGCACCTCGTATTTTTGTGCCACGAGGCATTAACTTGAGATCGTTTGCAGAATAATTCAGTAAAAAGATTGCTTGCAGTACATATGATTGTTTTGTAACGATAAATCGGGAAAATGGACACATAACACTAAAGGCTCGATATACGTGCAAAATTTATTTGATTTGTTAATGCCTCTTTATACCAACAGCAAATATAACGAAAAGATAGTTAAAAACTGTGGAGTCAATTTTGGAAAAAAATAAAAAATTTTTGTTTTACATTTTTGCACTCAACAAAAAGCCGAAAATAGTTGTTATATTCTTTATATCTAAGATACACTTGAATATTCTCCGCAGACAACAAAAAGAGTACATGATTATTATGTGAAAATTATTTTTAATCCCTATTGAAAGGCTTAAACAAGTGAAAATAGCCAGAAAAACGTAGCAAATCATATTAGAAGAAGGAAATACTATTTAGCTGGCAATATAATCTTTTGATGTTTTATAGATAAAATTGGTATGGTAATACTTGCTAAAATTTTATTAAAATTAATAAATTTTGGAATTCTTACCATACAAGGAAATATTTGAACAGATTGATACAGGCACAAAATGTAATCTGCCAGTTTTTTTCTTCAGCAGCTATGATTCTCTGTTATACATCACATGATTGCTGTTGATCGGATTAAACGATAACTTTTAATAACATCTAGTTCTATTTATACTGTTCTGATGTAATAAAGGATGTATAACTAATCACTATATAGAACAAGGTGGTAATGGCATGTTAAACTCGCATGCCATCATATTCGTGTTATATTGATGTATAATTGCACATCGTTAGGGTTAAATCGTAGTGTTCGTTATCCTCACGAAAATAAGTAAATGAACTATATTTTTGAGCAAATAGGTGCTTTCTATTAAAAAAAATATTTCAAACTAGCAATACGCCATCTTTGGAACCGATTTAATACGCTATTTTATGCATCACGTAATTTAAGTATTCTATTTCGGGATGAGTGTCTCTCAAATATGCAATTTACAAGCTAATGTCTGCAGTAATTACCGAGTGGTAGTTCAAAAATCGACATTAATGGATAAAAGTGTCTTCATTTGAAAAAATACGCCATACTGCGGAACTCTAACCAAAAGAAATTTTAAAAATCCAGACAAATTTTCCTCTTTGAGACAATCCAAAAACATTTTTATTGCAAGCACTTCTACGTAAAAAGGAACCAAAAGATGTAATTGAATGAAACAATGAATGGATTTGTCATAAATTGGTGACAATTAGCTGGATAAGCAGAAGGGCTGAAGAACTTTTGAGATTGGTGCAATCGCAAGTTGTAATTCGGTGTAGTATAATTATAAATTACTGATTCATATCTGCTCATGTAAGTGTGTCTTTCTTCTTATGGTATTTTACGATTTTCTTAGTATTTAAAAATTCAGTGATCTTGTGAACCGGACAAGTCCAAAAATGCTAAAAATTTTGATGAAACGAATCATATGTCTGCTTTATCTCTGTTGTATCGTGCACTGCACGTGTTTTGAAGACGAAGAAGAAACAAGAAAAGAAAACATCGGGATATTAGCGAATAAGCAGCATGTGTCAAAGGGTATTTATCCTATCAACACCAACAAAAATGAAGACACAGACAATAATTGTTTTGAACTGTTACGATCAGAAAGTTGTGCAAGGAGAAACGGTATAAGTTCCGAACATGATCAGAACGAAATCGCAAGAAAAAAACACTTTCCAAGTTCTCAATGCCATACAAACATCGATTCACATGTAAGATGTGCTTTGCAAAGAAAAGATCCAAGTTTACCACACAATAGTATTCATCAACTGAGGACGAGAAAAGCATCTGTGCATAGTTTTCCAACATATGAAAGCAGTACTGTTGAAACAAATCCCCTACATTATAATCAGGCCATAGATAAAGATGAACCAAGGGAGAGTTATCTTAGATCTAGACGAAAAAGCATACGTGAAATTGAAGAGAACAAAATAACGCTGGTTACCACGTGGAAAAGAGAAATGGCAAAACATAACGTACAATCTGCTTATAGAAATAGCTACACTCCAAGTGAACATTTGCAAACAGACAGAAAAGGAAAATCAGGATACAATAAATTACCTACGAGAATAGGTTCAGATGGCTCGGAACGCAATGAGACAACGAGTTCAGAGGAAATGTGGGAAGATATTATTATTATTGATCTCCCGTCTATCAAATTTCAAGTCTGTCAGCTTAAAAAAAGGTTTAGGTCATATTTAACTGCAAATTCACGTGAAAAGAAACTGCAGAAGCAAACTACACGGTTTAGTCCCCCTCTACAGCAATTCGGTAACAACAATAGCAATTTCATACCTAGTCCCGGAAAAGTAATGGTGTACGACAATGATATGCTTTCGGTTAAAATTTTACATTACATAGAGCTCTTGCTAGATTTTATGGAAGATTTTGCAGAAGAGGTATATTATCTCGAAGACATTAGCGATCCTTCGCTTAGCGAAAAAGATGTATCGATAAAATTACTTTATATGGTCATGAACATGGTTTCAAAGAAGCGTATAAGTGCATGCCCGAAAACGTTTGATCTGACAACGTTTATGTCAGAATTTGAAAGTACCTTCGATAATATGTGTAGCGAATTTATGAGGTCCTATCTCAGATTTGGCAGCGTTTTGTCACGATTACATGGTAAGCAATTTTTTCCTGGGAACGAACGAGTAATAGATGGATTACAGGAAAACAATCAACAAAATGGAGAGTTAGGAGTAAATAAAAACGGTGAAATGTGGGTCAAGGTTCGTAAAACATGGAGGCGACGACTAATTCAACGAAAGAATTCGCTAAAACAGCGTAGCGATTACCCGAGACGAACAATACTAGGACAAAGGTTCAAAAGATTTAGGCATGCTAGCGAACAGGCAAAAAAACAGAGACACAGGATGGATGTAGAGTTTATGAAATCAGAATTATATCAAATTTTTAAAGAATTGCATCGTTTTATTGGATATTTTCGACAAGATTTTATGTTTCATGTGTTACCTAAATTGAAACAAGTTTGCACGCTGCTAACGAATCGAATAAATGATTTAACCAATGACGTTGACGTAAAAAATTCTCGGATGTATGAAGAAGACAGTACCTATAGTGAAAAAAAAGTCGATGGTGACACACATGCTGGTACCAACCATGTTCCATTCGAAAGATCGAAGAAGTCATTAAGAGGTTACTATAAAATATTGAAATGTCGTCGAAGAAACGTAAACGTTTTAACAATAATAATTGTGAACATGATCAACAGGCTAAACAGGAATATCAGGGATATAAAATTTCATATTGAACAATTAGAAGCAGAGTGGGAGTGGATTGACGGATAAAGGATATTTTTTTTATTTGTGTTATTCTTTCATATATTATATCTTGTTCGTTATTGTTAGACTTTATTCGCACGTTTTCTGATCACTGATCGTTAGGTTAGTAGGATTAGATGTTTAATGTCT